>NC_073693.1:353010544-353026669 GCF_029784155.1 Uranotaenia lowii | reverse complement strand
TAACAGCAACAATACTGACGCCAAGCCGTGTTGGCTTTCAACAACGTTGGCCAACAGGAATTGAAAAAAAAGAAAAACAGTGTGCATTCGGCCGGTACAGCCAATCCATGTTAGTGATGTTATTATTCTTTTCAGGCAAATATGCCGAGGCAAAAGAATACATTTGCTTCATGCTAGTGGTGTTATTATTGCTTCCTACGGAAGAATGTGCGTCACTTTTTGAAGCTACAAGCTTGAAGGAACATCAATAACATCAACAGCAACAGTGTACACTTGAATAGGACAAGCCAATCTTCAAACGATCGGTGTCCGGATGGTACGGACGGTTTATCTCTGAAAAGGACAAGCCGAAAGATTCCTTTTTCTTTTTCTTTTGAACTGACGTACTTACTCCCTTAAACAGACAGCAAGCTTGGTATCTAAATTTTCACGAACCAAATACGAGTCTCTCGTGATCCCGTTGCTCAGACTCGCTCATGAATATTTTGTAATACGAGCAACAAAGAAACCGCCATCGTTGAATCGTTTGTGTTGCTATTCGTGATTGTATTGCGCACAAACGAATAGCGAGCCGGCGACGAAGCATTCTCATGTGCTTTTCGATGAGTGAGCGATTTTTATAGTCCTTGTCTACAAGTCAAACCCTTTCACTAGAGGGGTCGCAAGTTGTAATCGAAGCTTATATAATTTTTCGCGGTAATAACACTAGTAGCTTGTCTCATGTCTTATGTCTCATGTCTCATGTCTCAGGTCTTAGGTCTCATATCTCATGTCTCATGCCTCTTGTCTCATGTCTCATGTCTCAGGTCTCAGGTCTCAGGTGTCATGTCTTAAGTCTCAAGTCTCATGTCTCAGGTCTCATGTCCCATGTCTCCGGTCTCAGGTCTCGTGTTTTATGTCTTAGGTTTCTAGTCTCAGGTCTCAGGTCTAATGTCCCATGTCTTTGGTCTCATTCTTCAAGTCTCAGGTTTCATGTCTCAGATCTCAGGTCCCTGGACTTAGGTCTCAGGTGTCATGTCTAAAGTCTCAGGTCTCGTGTCTCTAGTCTACATTTCCAAGTCCAGGTCTTATGTCTCAAGTCTCAGGTCTCAGGTCTTAAGTGTCAGAACTTCAAAGCTGCAGAATTCGAGTGGTCTTTTTTTACACGGTTTTCGGGAATTAACACGGTTTTTTTTTACACGGTTTTCGGGAATTAGCACGGTTTTTTTTTTACACGGTTTTCGGGAATTAACACGGTTTTTTTTTACACGGTTTTTTTTACGCGGTACGTATATCAGTGTAAAAAAAAACCTTACTGTAATTGTTTATTAATTATATCGATTGCTTCGATGAGACGAATCTCAACAATGTAACTCACATGTTATAGCTGTTTTGTATGGTTAAATTACCCGATTAGAAACAAAAAGCAAAATGATATCAAGATGAGATATTTTGATATTCAATTTTTTCTATCAAAATCAGTTATAATTCAGTACTTGTAGGATGTTGAAATATCTCAATTTATATCAAAAAATCTTTACAAGCATAGCTTATTGTTACGTTATGGAGTAAAAAGACCGAGAGACTTCCGTAACAACTAGTTTATTAAAATCTACTTAACTTTATAAAGACGATACCGCAAGGACAGCCCAAGTGAAAAAGTGCGTGCCAGTGATATATCACGATTAAGTGGACACCGTTTCGATAAATCGTAATCGAAACATTGATCGAAATTATCATCGATTCTCCGCCAGCCAGCAGAAGACAAAAGGCCCTGCTGCTGCAGATAGTCTCCCAGTACCAATCGGTCAACAACAAAAGACCACGTTGTTGATTCGCCAGTAGTTGGTGTAGGGTGGTTCGACCACCTAGGGTGGTTCAAAAATATTTATTTTAAATATTTTTTTTTTCTCCAAAAGTTTTTTTTGGTTTTTTTTTGTTATTCTTATTTGCTCCTTTTTCGCTTTAGTTATTAACACCTTTTATAATAATATCATTTATTTACTATTATTTTTTATTATTTTTTTTTCATTTTTTTTTTTTTTTTTAATAATTTTTTGTAATTGGTTTTGTTTCTCCGCTACCCATTAAGTCGGAAGTTCCCGCCTAATGGATGACGACGGCGAGGCGGGGGAAGATCCCCCTTTTCAGGAGGATGGTTCCGAGGAAATGTTATCCGAGGAACGACTTGAACATCCCATGTACCTATCGGACACGGAAAATACCCCTGACCCCTTACCTCAGTCCTATAATCTGTCAATTTCCCCTGTTCCCTTCGTATTCGGCAACTCCGCATCATTATCCACCCCTCAACAAAATTCCCCAGATGAAAAAGCTAACGAGCTGCCCAAACCTCCCCCTCGTCGTCGGGTTTACCAACCTGAATCGGAGGGACCTTGGGTAGTTTACATCCGGTCCAAAATGAACGGGAAATCACCTAATGTGATTTCCATCGCCCGAGACCTCGACAGATCTTACCCTTCCGTAATCAGCTACCAGCCGATGAGACCGCACAAGATGCGCATTGTTGTTGGTAGCCTGAAGGAAGCAAATGCCATTGCTTGTGACCCGAAGTTTACGATCGAGTATCGCGTATACGTTCCCGCTCGTGACGTGGAAATCGACGGAGTGGTAACCGAGGAGGGTTTGACCGTCGATGATCTTGTGGAGTCCGGGGTTGGCCGATTCAAAGACCCTGGTCTTCCCACGGTCAAGGTGCTGGACGCGCGTCAGCTGAAAACAGCATCTGGCGAGGGGGAAAAGCGAACATTTTCCCTGTCAAACTCTTTCCGGGTTACCTTTTCCGGCACTGCACTTCCTGATTACGTTGCGATCGGGAAGGTTCGTCTACCTGTGAGACTTTATGTGCCTTCGGTCATGTACTGCCAGAATTGCAAGCAGTTGGATCATACGGCCGCCTACTGTTGCAATCAGGCACGCTGCTCTAAGTGCGGGGAGAAGCATGCGGAAGCTTCGTGTGAAATACAAGCAGTAAGCAAGTGTTTGTATTGCACAGGCGAGGAATCTCATGCTCTCTCGGCGTGTCCGAAGTACATATCGCGCCGGGAAAAAATCAAGACTTCTTTAAAAACCCGCTCTAAGAAATCATATAGAGACATGCTGATGAAGTCTTTGCCAATCGTCTCAGAGAACCAGTTTGACCTTCTAAGTGAGTATGAATCCGAAGGGGAGGATCCATGTGAAGGAACATCAGCTGGGCCATTTGTTAAAAAAAATGTTTCACAGGCTCCAAAAAGGAAACGCACAACTAACACACAACCCCGATCAGCTGCCAGCAAAGTTAATAAAACAAAAAATCCTCAAAGTGGAAATAGTTATTCTACCCCTCCTATTCAGAGACCTCCGGGTTTTAATCCGTCCCCGAAGGACTTCCCTCCACTTTCTGGTAAGTCAAAACCCCAGACTTTCCTTCAGAATTCAGGACCATCAGTAGCAAACAGGAATGCAACAATTCCCAGAGAAACTGCATCTGATCCATCGTCGAACAGTTTGCCCAGCTTTTCATCTGATGGTAAGATGAAATTTTCGGAAATTGTTGCGTTCATCTTGGACTTTTTCAGTGTACCAGCAGGTTGGAGGACTATGATTAATATGTTTGTACCTCTTTTGAGAGAAGTCTTGAAAAAGAAAGCTTGTACTATGACCCTCATCGCAGAAGCAATTTCTTTTGATGAATAACTCGTCCATTGAGGTAAGAGAAATTGTTTCTATATTGCAATGGAACTGCAGAAGTATTTTACCAAAATTAGACTCCTTTAAAGTATTGGTACACAATTTGAATTGTGATGTGTTCGCCTTATGCGAAACTTGGCTCTCTCCTAACACAGATTTCAACTTCCATAGCCACAATATTATTCGCCTGGATCGTGATGGTCAACGAGGGGGTGGCGTTCTTTTGGGTATCAAGAAATGCCACTCTTTCTATCGTATTCCACTACAACCATCTCCAGGTATTGAAGTCGTCAGTTGCCAAGCTAGAATTAAAGGTCAAGACCTTTGCCTAGCCTCGGTATATATTCCGCCAAATTCAAGCGTGAGCGGGAACCAATTGGCGAATATTATTTCACTTCTTCCAGAACCCCGACTAGTTCTGGGAGACTTCAACTCCCATGGCGTGGGCTGGGGTAGCTCACGTGATGATGATCGTGCTAACATGATATATGAGCTGTGCGACGACTTCAACATGACTGTCTTAAACAATGGGGAAGTGACTCGAATTAATGGATCCCAATCACAGCATAGTATTTTAGACCTTTCATTAGCTTCTTCCTCTCTGAGTTTGGATTGTACGTGGAAGGTAATCCAAGACCCTCAGGGAAGCGATCATCTGCCTATCAATATTTCTTTCACCAGTGGTCGTAGTCCACCCGAAGAGATCAATATTCCTTATGACCTCACTAAGAATATAGATTGGAAAAAGTATGCATCGGGTGTCATTGAAGCCATCGACTCAACAGACGAACTGCCTCCGGAGGCAGAGTACAGTTTTATTTCCGGGACAATTGTGGACTGTGCAATCGGGGCACAGGTCAGACGGAATGAAAACTCGACGATACAGAAACGGCCTCCCACACCGTGGTGGGATGGAGATTGCACGCGCGCGCGAGCTGAAAAGTGCAAGGCGTTTGTTGAGTTTCGCAGAACCGGATTGCCAGAGAAGTTCCAACGTTACTTGTCCTTGGAACGCAAGTTCAAGAACTTGATCAGGGGCAAGAAACGTGGGTACTGGCGGCGATTCGTGGATGGGTTATCTAGAGAAACGTCTCTGCACACGCTTTGGAAAACAGCACGAAACATGCGAAATCACACACCTTCGAACGAAAGTGAGGAAAGCTCTAGTCGATGGCTGACACAGTTCGCGAAAAAGGTCTGTCCGGACGCAGTACCAGTTAAGAAAATCTTTCGGGACACAGAGAATAGTTCCGAAACGGAGGATCAATTCTCGATGGTCGAACTTTCACTTGCGCTATGGTCTTGTAACAATTCTGCTCCCGGACTGGACAGAATCAAATTCAACTTGTTGAAAAATCTGCCAGATACCGCTAAGAAACGCTTGTTGAATTTATTTAATAAATGTTTAGAGATGAACATTGTCCCGCATGACTGGAGACAAGTGAAAGTCATCGCCATCCAAAAACCGGGAAAACCAGTTTCTGATTACAACTCGTATAGGCCGATTGCAATGCTCTCGTGTCTCCGGAAATTGCTCGAAAAAATGATTCTCTTTCGGCTGGATAAATGGGTTGAATCAAACAATCTGTTGTCAAGTACACAATTTGGATTTCGTAGAGGCAAGGGTACGAACGACTGTCTAGCATTACTTTCATCAGACATTCAATTGGCGTTTGCCCAAAAAGAGCAGATGGGGGCAGTATTTCTGGACATCAAAGGGGCATTCGATTCGGTGTCCATAGAAGTGCTTTCTAGTAATCTTAACTCTTGCGGACTTTCACCAATATTGAATAATTTTCTATATAACCTGTTGTCTGAAAAAATCATGCATTTTAGTCATGGAGAAACCAAAGTTGAACGAATTAGTTACATGGGTCTACCCCAAGGCTCATGTTTAAGCCCCCTGCTATACAACTTTTATGTCCGAGAAATCGATGCTTGTATGGCACAAAATTGCACGCTAAGACAGCTTGCGGATGACTGTGTTGTTCATATCACAGGTAAAAAAGGCACTCAAATTAAACCTCCGTTGCAAGAAACTCTAAATAATTTATCACATTGGGCCAGGAACCTAGGCATCGAGTTTTCGCCTAGTAAAACCGAGTTAGTAGTTTTTTCAAGGAAGCATTCCCCTCCTCAAATAGAGCTCCTTATGATGGGTAGAACTCTAACTCAATCTCTTAGTTTTAAATATTTGGGTGTCTGGTTCGACTCTAAATGCCTCTGGGGAAAACATATTAGGTACTTGACACAAAAATGCCAAAAAAGAATCAATTTTCTTCGAACGATTACTGGAACCTGGTGGGGTGCTCATCCACAGGACCTCATCAGGTTATACCAAACAACGATACTGTCGGTCATAGAATACGGAAGCTTTTGCTTTGGGTCAGCCGCGGATACCCACTTGATTAAACTAGAACGAATACAGTATCGTTGTTTGCGTATTGCCATGGGTTGTATGCAGTCGACACATACGATGTGTCTCGAAGTACTGGCGGGAATAATGCCGTTGAAAAATCGGTTCTTCGATTTATCGCTACGTTTCCTAATTCGAAGTGTTACTATGAATCCTTTGGTGATAGAAAATTTGGAAAGGCTTATGAATATTAATTCGCAAGTAAAATATGTAAACAATTATCAAACTTTTAGTCAGTTAGAAATAAACCCTTCTTTGTTAAATTCGGACACGAGTCACTTTTACCCGATCAGCAGTTCCTTAATAAAATTCGATCTGTCCATGACCGCTGACATCCGTGGAATTCCAGATCACGTCCGACCCAACGTCATTCCTTCAATCTTTGCATCAAAAGTACGTGAAATTGACCCTACAAAAATGTTCTTTACTGATGGTTCTAGAATCGACGGCGCGACTGGTTTCGCAGTGTATAATGAGCGCTTTGAAGCTTCGTTCAAGCTTCAAGAGCCATGCTCCGTTTACGTTGCCGAACTAGCCGCAATTTATTGTACCTTGGAACACATTCGCACTCTGCCCGTAGACCACTATTTCATCTATTCGGATAGTCTCAGCTCCGTTGAGGCGATTCGATCGATGAAACTGATGAAGCGCTCTTCCCATTTTTTGCTGGAAATTTCAGGGATATTGGGCGCTTTGATCGAAAATTCGTACAAGATTACCTTAGCTTGGATCCCGTCTCATTGTCTTATTCAAGGCAATGAGAATGCGGACTCATTGGCTAAGGTGGGCGCGTTACAAGGTGAAATCTTTGAGAGGATAATAACTTACCATGAATATTTTTCAATACCTCGCACTTTAGCGATTAACGCTTGGCAGTCTAGCTGGGACAATGGCACAAAGGGACGTTGGCTCCATACGATTATCCCTAAGGTTCCGACGAAGGCATGGTTTAAGCATTTTAACATGAGTCGCGATTTCATTCGCGTGGTTTCTCGGCTCATGTCAAATCACTGCCGGCTTGACGCGCATTTGTTTCGTATACAACTAGTTACAAGCAATGTTTGTGTTTGTGGGGATGGCTACCACGACATTGATCATGTTGTGTGGACGTGTGAACGGTTTGATCGATCGAGGGCTTGGCTACTGGATACCCTTAGGGCCCGAAGTAAACTACCTGGTGTTCCAATTCGAGACATCTTGGCAAACTTAGATCTTGAATATTTGTACCCTATATACAAATATCTTAAAATGTCTGACTTGGTCGTTTAGTCCTCTTCCACTCTGTCTTTACTCTATCTAATGCTCTTTTCGTCTATTCATTAGAACAACCTCTCGTCCGACCGGTTCGATAACACCGGAAAGAAGGCTGGCCAGGAAGACAATACCTGCGGTAGCTTACGAAACCACGCTACAGGAAGCCTCCACCGACCCAAGACGGAAATCTGTTCTCGAGAGCGACCCTACACAATCCTCTTTCCTTTCCTCAAGTAAAAATCAATAACAGTTGAGTAGCCGCGACGATTACGGCCCCCCGCTTACTAACACCACACAAAAGTGAAGTGAATACTCGGCACAAAAAAAACTTTATGAGTTAAATGCCTTAATAAAACTACCTGTAAATAAAAAAAAAATAAAATTTATAAAGACGAGTTAAAATACGCGCGTAGCCGGCTCGCTTGTAGACGTTGGTACAACCGTCTAAAGAATGACAAAGCTCGCTGGGTGGTTGACGTCTCTGTCAGTCGACAGTCAGCTGCCCGATGATGCTTCGATGATGATGATGATTGTTAGGATGCCAACCCAACACCTCCCCTTTTTAGTAAACCCGGTAGGGTTTAAAACGGACCGGCAACCGACGCTGCCTAGATGATGGACGAATCAACTCCTCCGGTTCCGGTACCCTTACCGGATGTCTTGACGATGGTTGTTCAGGAGCCAGAACCTCTCGCAGGAATTCTTGCTGGATTCGGATCGCATTTTCAGATTCAACGTGGGCTTGTTCAGTTTCAGGGACATTAGGATCTGTTTGGTTGAGACCCCAAATGTTGAGAAGAATGTCCAAAGGAATCGATGAATCGGCTTGATTTGTGATTTCGTTGGTGTGCCGCTTACGCATCTGGTTGCTATGCGATCGTATTAATTTTTGCCGTTCCGGAAGCCACACGTTATACATCACGTTGCCAATGCGTGACACAACCTCACCAGCAACCCATTGCCAGTTATTACCGTGCTTTTCGGTGACTTGCTTGGAGTTGACTGCTTTGTAGAATCAGCTTGGTGGTCGCAGGAGTTCGAGCGAAGTGCGCAACGGTCTACCAAGGAGAATTTCTGCTGGCGATTTCCCCTCAGGTGCGCTCCGGCATGGTGTCGATCTGTAGCAACTAAGGAAGGTGTCCAGGGCTGCATCCAGTTCTTCTCCTCCCGCTTGAATTTTCTTAATTGTTCTCTTGAATGTGTGGACGAATCTTTCCACCTGCTCGTTGCTTTGGGGATGAAAAGGTGCGGTTTTCAAATGCAAGATTCCGTTGGCATCACAGAATCGTTCGAACTGGTCACTGGTCAGTAGAGTCCCGTTGTCGGAAACGAGAACTTCGGGCATTCCGAAACGGGCGAAGATTTGGCGCAGAATGGTGATGGTGGCGGAAGTGGTGATGCGCTTCGTTGGGACAATTTCCGGCCACTTGGAGAGAGAGTCCACCTGGAGAGAGAACCGGTAGTACGTGTCGTTGATTGGTCCTGCAAAATCTATGTGGACTCTTTGCCAAACCTTCTCGGGGATCGGCCAGGATTGAAGTTTGGTTTTGGTATCCACTTTGGCAACCGAAGAGCATGCTGAACAGGAACGTACCAGCTCTGCGATCTGGTCGTCGATATTTGGCCAATAGACGTAATTCCTGGCCAGAGAGCGCGTTCGGTCTATTTCTGGATGTCCCTTGTGGAGTTGTTGTAGAACCTTCTTCTGCAGTTTTCGGGGGATTACGATCCGCTCGCCATACATCAAAACTTTCTGGCGACGAACAGCAACTCTCGACGCGCGAAGAACTGTTGCACGTTGGAGGCGCCGGTGAATGATTTCTTATCTGGCCAGGCATGTTGCACAAAACGCATCACTTGCTGTAGTGTTTCATCTTCCTTAGTCTCCGATGCTATCATTTTGTATGAAACAGGGAGATGGATTGGCCAACGATGTTGCAGATCACTTTTTCGATCTCGATTGACGCAATGACATAATCTTCATCAGGTTTAATGTGGGAGTTAATCAGATGAGAAAGGATGTCAGCGTGACCAAAGTGATCCGTCGAAATATATTCAATGCTGAATTCGTATAAAAGCATGGTAAGATCCCATCTCTGTAAGCGATTGGCGGCGTATGGAGGAATGCCGCACTTTGAGCCGAAAATCGCTAACAGGGGCTTATGATCTGTTTGCAAAACAAATTGGCGAAAATAAGACCTAGCGCTTCTTTTCAATTTGGCTGTACCTGGACTCGGCCGGAGTCAGGCTTCGGGAAGCATGGTAGACAGCCTTTTCCGATTCATCAGGGAAGCGATGTGCGATGCGTGCTCCTATGCCAACATTTGACGCATCCGCAGACACCCCGATAGGGAATCGTGGATTGTAGTGTGTTAGCATGAGCGGGGACTGCAAAATCTCCTTGAAACGGTCGAAACTAAGCTGGCAGGCTTGAGTCCACTGGAATGTGGAATTTTCCTTCAGAAGTGCATCCAGCGGTTGTCGAAGGTTCCTCATTTCCCAGATGTACTTCCCGTAGTAATTCACGACCCCGAGATAAGACCGTAAGCTGGAAACGTCATGATGTTGAGGCATATTGACGATTGCCTTGACCTTGTCTGGATCTGGACGGATGCCTTGGGAGTCCAGTAGCTGACCCAGATACTTCACTTGGCGCATGAAAAATCGACACTTTTGAATTTTTACGGTGAAACCATATTCTTCCATGCGCTGAAGTGTCAAATGCAGGTTCCGTTTGTGTTCCTCGGGAGAACGACCACCAACGAGGATATCGTCGATGAATGGAGTGGTGCAGGGTATTCCGCTTAACATGGCGTCGATAATTTGTTGAAATGCCCCAGGGCCGCTCTTGATTCCGGGTGGTAACCGGTTATACTGATACAGACCAAGAGTATTTATGGTTACAAGCTTCTTACTTTCTTCAGCCACCGGCACTTGTAAGTAGGCGTCGGAGAGGTCGATGTGGCTGAACATGGTACAGCCAGCCATGCGATTGTAGATGTGCTGTCAATGAAAACATTCGGAAACTTGGACTTCAGCCCGTCGATTTGTTCGGTATTGGCCGCCTGACCGACCAGCTTGCAGAATGACGAAAATGGAACGTCCCATAGCCCAAACTTATCCATTAGGTCTGAGCCTAAAAGATTCAAAGACAAGTTAGAACTACAAATGTAACAGTTACCTTTTCTCTGGTTGCCACTGATGGTAATGGTTGCTTGAAACATGGCATCGATTTCAAGTTGGCCACCGGAGGCTGTCCGGACGTTGCAATCCGGAGGATGAGTAGACGGGGACCCGATCTTGATCCAGTTCTCCCTGGATATGATTGTGATGTCAGAACCCGAATCCAGTTGGAGGTTTATTGGAACACCGTTGATACTAGTTTCCACATAACGCCGGCTGCCTTTGATATTACCGACAATAACATTGTTGGTAAAATGCTGTTTTTTCGGGTGCTTGCCGTGGAATCTCTTGCGCTGCTTGGACCCACAGGCACAGTAGCCTTCCTCATGGCCTATTTTCCCGCAATCTCGACATTTATGGTCGCGGAAAGTGCACTGGCTGGAAAAGTGCATACTGCCACAGCACCAGCATGGAGTTTTAGGCATGTCCTCCTTGGGTTTGCTCCCGTTCTTATTTTTCTTTCACTGACAATGCGGTGATTTGGAACGGACTGCGTTTGATGCTACGGTGTTTGTTGAGAAAGCTTGGTCGCCGATCAAATCCGTGTCTTTTTTCAGATTGATCAGGCTTTTACACTCCTCAACGATCTTCTCCAGCGACATCTCATTCGTTTCGTTCATTTTGGACAACAAACGCATGCAAATGTCTGAATCCTTTGACGACCTGAGACCGCACACGAATATCAGGCACTTGAATTGGTCCTCTTTCAAATCCTGTAGCTTGAAGTCAACGCAAGCTCGGTTAACTTTACAGGAGTAGATTATTAAATCCTCAGTGTCATCCTTTTGAGTTTGGAGACACTGATACCGGCGATTGAATGTAGAAACAGGTGTGCCAAATATGGATGTTAATTTGGACACAGTCTCCTCGAACGTGAACTCTTTAGAGAGCTTCGGTAGAATGAAAGAGGTATACCTTTCGTGTGCTGCGGGATTCAGCTTCCTGAGTAGCTGCATCCTTCTCGAACAGATCCGCATATATTCCGAACCAGGCCTCGAACGAACATCCGTTGTCCGGGTCGTATGCAAACTCGGTGATATTACTCGCCAGGGAATCTAGCACGAATTCGCTGCCACGGGATGTTTGGCAATTTCCGCTCAACGCGGCCGCAATCTGCTCGGACATCTTGGCCATAAGTTGTTGCTGACCACTCAGGGTTTCAAGGATAGTTTCCTTAAACCCCAACTCCGGAATTTGCTGCAATGGAGCCTTCGCCATTTTGTTTGGCTACACGCGGTGAGCCAGGTGAGTTTCTACTCGTGTTTAACGGGTTTTTATCGCGTTTTCCGGTACGTCGCGATGCAATTACCGAGTCGTCGCCACTTTGTTACGTTAAGGAGTAAAAAGACCGAGAGGCTAAAAACTAGTTTATTAAAATCTACTTAAATTTATAAAGACGAGTTAAAATACGCGCGTAGCCGGCTCGCTTGTAGACGTTGGTACAACCGTCTAAAGAATGACAAAGCTCGCTGGGTGGTTGACGTCTCTGTCAGTCGACAGTCAGCTGCCCGATGATTCTTCGATGATGATGATGATTATTAGGATGCCAACCCAACACTTATTTATATCAGTTTTTGATATTCTTTTAACAAGATTTTACCTCATTGAAAAAGCATAGTTTGATATATCGTGCTGCTTAAGGGCTATGTTTTAGTGCTTATGGTTACTTGGGGAATGCTTCAAGAATTATTTCTAGAGGAATGTCAAAATTCGCATTATTTTATAAAAGTACGTTCATCCATTTTTTGTTTCCCAAGTAAAGTTTCTATTTCATGAATATGTTGGGCGAAACTCATTGAAGTTTGGTTTGGACCGTTCACATCGATGTCCGTGTTTCATAAAAAGTTGTGTGCATATCAAAATAAGATATGATCATAATATTGTAGGACAATCTGGAAAAAAAATCTTTATCATTAAAAATGAGCTGAGTCCCATCCAAGTCTATCAATCAAAATAAAATATAATCCAGATTGAAGAAACTTAAAATCGAAACCTTTACCCTATTTGGTTATAACTGTATCAGTGTCGTTGAGATATGTTTGAGTTATTATTTTGATACGCTTTCCTGATCGGGAAACATCCTCCTTAAGGTGGCCATTATGCCCTTATCTCCCCTAGTTATAACCAAAAATATTAAAAGAAGTTAGTAATTTTCGAACACGAATTACGATAGGTACTTCAGCAAAAAATGTTCAAAACCGTCGGCAGCAACCTTATCAATTTCCAATTCCCAGATGGAATCGATCCAAAATCACCGAAGAATCGTTTTCCGACTGGCGTTGGCACTGCTGCAGCAGCATTATTGCATTAACTTTCGCCAAAGTTCAGTCGAATTGTAGGTCACGGTCATGCTCCAAATGCAGCAAAAGCAAACCAGTGTTGTTAATGGTGCAAATGTGATTCCTCGTCGGATGTTGTTTGAAGTGTGCTTTCGTCTTGAGGTGCAAACGAAACGACCATCCCTCTCCCGTCCATATGGGAATGGAGGCAAGTCTGGGGGACTTTCCTACGCCATTATTACTCACATTATTTATGCAAGTTTCTGCTGTATAGGGTACAGTTGTCGATAGCGGGCGAATGGCTTGATATGTTGGACTACAGTAAAACTTTTTGAAATTTAATTTTGGCAAATTTTTAATTATCTTCAAGAAAACAAATTTTTTGTTAATTTTTCGGCCATCATTCCATTATTTTTTTCCCGAGTTTTTATATTAATAACCAGGTTCCTGTACCCTAAATGGGATGAAATGTGTGTTTCTGCCGACTTTAAATACCATTCGTGTCTTTATCACCGGCCAAATGGTGGTGGTTTTGTCTAGTCCGAAAGCCTCAATGTGTCGTTCCCTATCGCATCTCTACTTTGTTGAAGCCTTGGGACATGAAGCACAAACAAAGTTTACGGGCGGCGCTATCTTCGAGCAGTTCGCGCGCACTCCCGCTAAATAAGATACGCTTGATGCGCACATTGCACCCCAGTTATTGGAAACTGAAAACTAGTTCGGCGACAACGCTACCGTCAAGGTTTGTTTACAACTTAATTAGCTACCTTGCCGCGTCGTAGCTGTTTAGTAGGTACCAGGTCAAGATGTGCACGTGTTATAGCTAACGCCATGCACACCAGTAATTTAGCCATGTGTTCCAGTTTTCTTTTTTTGGAAAAATACGCCGCAGAACTAAGCACCGAACGTATTTTGATTGTCATAACTGCCCTAGAAAGTGTAGTTCTTCTATAAAAAGGTACGAACAAATGTGTACTTCAAAATATGCCCTCTACTCAAAATCATTATTTATTAGCATGTAGGCTTCTTCTCGACCTAAACAATATTCGCTAATAACACTCGAGTGCAAACAAAAAAAAAACCGATGAAGTAATGACGATCGGAAAAAAATACAATTCGACTAGATTTAAATTCAATTTTTGCAAAACTATGACATGTGGCGACTCTCAACTTCTGGTTACCCTAGATAGATATTTTCAAAAGATAGAAAATTAATCTGGTTCAATTCAACTTAACCACTCATGACTCAGATGTCGATAAGTTTCGCGTTATAATAATATTTGTTCAAATATAGTAATAAAACCAATATACAGTACCGTTCATAATTGTATAGAAATTGAACGCACGCACACTGACACTCCGATTTTGAACTGACATTTCTTTCTACTTTGATGATATTTTTTGATAAAGTTTTCTGCCTAAGATAGACCCACTATAACACTATTATATCACAAAATTTGAGGTATCTGAAGTTTGTGTGGCCTAAGATACAGAAATTCCACGAAAACGGACTTTTTTTGGACTTTTACAATTCAAACTTCAATATCTCATAAACAACGTTACACTTGTTATTCAAATTTTGCAAAGTGATAGTTGAAATATAAAGTTTCCAAGTCTGAAGTTTTTGAAAAGTTCTATCGATGGGATTTAAAGTTACCCGAGGTAAAAAATTTCAGACATTAACCTATTTAAAAATACGATTTCTATTGAATTTTTGGACGGTCAGGCAAATAGAAATTCGCTGCAGCATTTTTTTTACTTTTTGCCACTTTTTGAAAAGAGTTGTAATCGTTTAAGATAAAAACTCGTGCCTGAACCAAACAGCATCAAGAAAACTATTGTTCTATAGATAAGGCATGATCAATTTGGTGAAATTTGTAAACCTGTTCAATGCAAAACTCTCTCAAAGACTTAAAAAAAGTTTTAACAATGATCATTCTAATGAAACAAAATTTGTTAACTACTCACTGGTTGGTGATTTAATCAGACCAGTTTGACATTTGAGCGCTTTTTATTCTGTTTTCCAGCCCTGCACGCAAAATAATTTTCACTTAAAAAGTAAGTGACATCTGTAGTAAATTCCCGCCATACGTAATTTAATTAGAATTTTAAGTGATGGGTCAAGTGAATTCACTTAAGTGACCGGTCAAGTGAATTACACTATGACGTTCGAGTGAAATTTATCTGAATTTATAAATAAGTTTCAAGTTAATTATGTCTCGCGTTTTAAAATAAAAGATCATTTATGGAACACCACTTCGATTTCAAATACTTCATTACGCTTTCGCCATAAATATTGATTGGAAAATTCCACCGTAATCCCAAGGCAGATCGGTTACTGCGGAAAGTGCGACTTCTAAATCTTCCCTGCTGCAAACCAGAAAATCTGTCCAGTCCAACCCACAAGCTGAAACATGCTAAAACCTTTAAATAACTTTTTCTTACATCACGTTTAACACAAACTACCGCCAAAATCGCCTAGTAAAGAATTGGGAAAATCCAAATCCAGCATAAGCTTTAAACGCTGCTCTTTAGAATTTGCCATTTTGAACTCTGAAAATAAATACAATTACAACCCGACATTCACTTGAAATTCAAGTGATGGGGAAGTGAATATTTTTTCTCACTTCAAATTCAAGTGACGACTGAAGTGAATGTGGATGAATTCACTTGAAATTTAAGTGACTGCCAAGTGAAATGTATATGTCGCACTTGAATGGAAGAAAATCACTGGATCCTTGTTTTTAAGTGAAAAATCATGTGTATTTTAAGAGTGAATTTGGGTTCAGTGTGGGTTTTTCCATGTGTTTTTGTTTGACAGCTTACACTCTTAAAATTATATACACATCTTTGGTTTCCGTTTCATTCTATTGGAAGGGTTGACTACACGCCCAAGACGAAATAGAAAAACGTATCTAATTAAAACGCCACACAGACACGCCATCATGTAGTGTAGAGAAAGTTTTAACTAACAAGTTTAAAAATCGACGATCTGAACTACTTCTTGCTGATTTCTGATTTGGTGATGGTTAAGGTTGCCAGATTGCCCGGTTTTATCCGGGTTTGCCCGGATATACAATACTAAAATAAAGAACAGTCCGGCCCGGCCCGGTTGCCTGGATTTCATTGAAAAATGCCCGGATTTTGCCAGGATTTATTCACTTTATTTGACAAATTAAACAAAAAAAAAACAACAAACTCCTCCAAAACGAAATTTTTTGAGCAAGTTTTATAAAAATAATCATGAGATGTTTTTTGGAAGCCTAAAATACGGTTCAAAATCTATCGATGTGTTTTGATGAAAACAAATTTTTTTTTTTA
>NC_073693.1:352993808-353010044 GCF_029784155.1 Uranotaenia lowii | reverse complement strand
GATAAAGGGCCCAACTCGCACTTTTAATCACTTTCTGCTTCCGGATGCTGTAGTAGTCGACCATCTCCGACTGCTGCATAACAGTGTTGCATGACTGGAGTAGGCACGATGGCAAGCTTCGTCTTGGCCGGAATGATGCCCTACCGGCCCTTGATGTTCTTTTTTGGGTCCTTACAGTCTTCCGGATGGGTGGCACCTGCACTGTGTCTAATTTGTTCATTAGAACGAGGCACTGAGGACCCGGGCTTATGTCCATCCTATTCCGGCCTTAAAGCACTGTACGGGCAGCAGTGTTACTGTGACGGTGACCTCTTGTGACTGTTGTTGTTCGGACGATGCTGAAAACTCATTAATTTTTTTTTCTTTTTTCGACTGATCGTTTTTTAGTTACATGTTCATCGCATAAAACCAATATTGGTTTCAAACTAAACCAAAATTTTAATGCATGTAATAAAAAATGAGTGTGTAAAAATAACAAAATTCTTCGATTATTTATATTCCAAATTTTTGTGAAAGCTGTTCAAAAATCTGCTTTTAAAATACAAAATAAAATAACAAAACGTTTTGTTGAAACTATACCCCATTCTTTTTCTGCGTGTAATTGATTTGTTTATTGTCATCTTAGACGAATGATTTTATACAACGACAGGAATATGAAAAAAGTTGGGTTATCACTTCGACTTTTCTTTATACATGTTGAAAATACCTTTTTGAATTGTTTTGAAGTGAAATATTGCTAATTTGATAAGTTCATGACGTTATTAAAGAATTTTTCATTGGAAAAGTCTGCTACCGAGCATGCTTAGAAAATAACCCGCATAGAACAGTATTATATAATAACGATTTCCATTATCTTCCTCCTAAGACACACGAAAGATTAGCTTTATAGTTTTGGATTATTGATGTACGATTAAGGTAGTCTTTTTTCCATGAAATGGAATCGTTTGGACGCACTTTACGATACAGCGAACGGGTCGTTAAGTAGAGTAACCATTCATTTTTTTTGCTTTTTTCTACTCGTTCTAAAACGGTTTGATCATTCGTGTTATCTTTATCTAATGATCCTCTCATAAAAAGGTAACGATAGAGCATATCGTCACCCAATAATGAAAAGATTCAAACCCAATTTGGGGATTTGTTAATTTTATAAATTGCAATTGGATTTCCGCAAAAAATAAAAAAAAACGTTTAATGTACTCTTATTCATTTTATTTCACATACCTATAGTTTATTATTCCTCTAAAATGATTAATTTAAAAAATAAACAAACCTTCCGCGGATGTTTGCAGGAACAGCTTCCGGATGTTCCATCGCTGCAGCACTTACGAACTGCAGCCTGCTGCTGCATCACTGCCAAACCGGTCGGCGGGTAGTGATGCTTTTCCTTGCATTGGTTCTGCCTCCGGAAGAAAAAGTTTCTTCGGATTTTTCCTCCAGCCTGTGTCTGAGAATAAAAAAACAATTTCAGTTTTCCACAATGAATACAAAAACGTATTTTACTTACCCTCATATATCCTTCTTCGAAGCCTTCGTCTTCCGGTTCCAGTTTCGTAACTGGACGAGTCATTATAAAATTTGCCCGACCTGATCCGGGAGAAACTTTTTTTACACAGTTCGACAACGCGTGTTGATGTGACAGCGAAGAAGTGTGTGCGTGTTGCTAAAATACTCAATTAATTCTGAAGACCATTAATTGTATCTTTCTTAAGTAGTTCTCTATCATTTGATTGCGTTGCAAAATTAATCTTTTTGTTCCTAAGAATATTCATCGTATCTTTCGGGAATAATATTTTATCCGTTCAAGCAAAGGCACATTTAGCCAAGATGCAATATCGAACGTTACTATTAATGTAATCAGAATAGAATGATACGGAAGATTCAGCGTACAGTATTGGCTCATGCGGGAAAGCAATTGCTATGAGATTTATCGAGCAATTGCTTCAGATTTGAGCTTTATTCATATCAAACTAGCTTGTTCTAAAAGTAAAAGCTCCTGACTGAGAAAATAGCTGTCAAAAAAACTTTATTCATAACAACCGAAGCAATTGCTTTAAGCGACTGCTCGACTGCTCGATTCAGTTTAGCAAAAGCAATTACTAAGCTTTTTTCATACCACCCAATGTTTCGATTGGTTCGAGCACTTTAAATGCTTTTCGAGCAAATTTCTACTCGAATACACACTTATTCTCGAACCTTCTATTTTGCATTACATATTAATTAAATTTAAATCATTTTTTGAATAAAATTTAACAAACTTTTTTTCTCTCTCATTTTATCACGGGATTTTTCACGTAAACTGAGCTTTTGATGCCGTTTACCATCATTTTGAAAATATGGCATTTATAAAGTTCATATTATTCTTGAACGACTCATATGGAATCAGTACACCCAAAATAATCTACACATAGATGCTACGTGGAAACTACATAATTTTTATCCAATTGATTTACCCGTAACTTGTACGAATAAAATGAGTAAACGCTCCCCTAATAGGGATTTTTGTTTGGTGAATATCACGTGCAATTTACGTGATTTTTTTTCTTTTTTGATGCGATGTGATGATGGAAGCTAAGTGGAATGTACTTGTTACATATTTTCACAATACTTAATAAAGTTTTGCACATTTTAACCACATCAATTTCAACATCGATCTTTCGTGCCTAAACTCGTTTACTGAATGATCCATATCTCTTTCTCTCTTTCCTTTCAAAGCTCGCCGGGTTGTTGACCTCTCTGTCTGCTGTCAGCTACCCGATGATGCTTCGATGACGATGATGGTGTGTTAGGGTGCCATCCCAACACCTCCCCTTTTTAGTAAATCCTGTAGGGTTCAAAACGGACCGGCAATCGACGCTGCCTAGATGATCGACGAATCAACTCCTCCGGTTCCGGTACCCTTACCGGATGTCTTGACGATGGTTGTTCAGGAGCCAGGACCTCTCGAAGGAATTCTTGCTGGAATCGGATCGCATTTTCAGATTCAACGTGGGCTTGTTCAGCTTCAGGGACATTAGGATCTGTTTGATTGAGACCCCAAGTGTTTAGAAGAATGTCCAAAGGAATCGATGAATGGGCTTGATTTGTGATTTCGTTGGTGTGCCGCTTACGCATCTGGTTGCTATGCGATCGTATTAATTTTTGCCGTTCCGGAAGCCACACGTTATACATCACGTTGCCAATGCGCTCCACAACCTCACCAGCAACCCATTGCCAGTTATTACCGTGAAATATTTGAGCGAAGACATTTTCCTTGATGCTGAAGTTTTTGTCTTTAGCTCCGTGCTTTTCGTTGAATTGCTGGTCTTGCTTGGAGTTAACTTTTTTGTAGAATCGGCTTGGTGGTCGAAGAAGTTCCAGCGAAGTGCGCAACGGTCTACCAAGGAGAATTTCTGCTGGCGATTTTCCCTCAGGTGCGCTCCGGCATGGTGTCGATCTGTAGCAACTGAGGAAAGTGTCCAGTGCTGCATCCAGTTCTTCTCCTCCCGCTTGAATTTTCTTGATTGTCCTCTTGAAGGTGTCGACGAATCTTTCCACCTGCCCGTTGCTTTGGGGATGAAAAGGTGCGGTTTTCAAATGCAAGATTCCGTTGGCCTCACAGAATCGTTCGAACTGGTCACTGGTCAGTTGAGTCCCGTTGTCGGAAACGAGAACTTCAGGCATTCCGAAACGGGCGAAGATTTGGCGCAGAATGGTGATGGTGGCGGAAGAGGTGATGCGCTTCGTTGGGACAATTTCCGGCCACTTGGAGAGAGAGTCCACCAGTAGTAGGTAGTACGTGTCGTTGATTGGTCCTGCAAAATCTATGTGGACTCTTTGCCAAACCTCGGGGATCGGCCAGGATTGAAGTTTGGTTTTGGTATCCACTTTGGCAACCGAAGAGCATGGTGAACAGGAACGTACTAGCTCTGCGATCTGGTCGTCGATATTTGGCCAGTAGACATAGTTTCTGGCCAGTAAGCGCATTCGGTCTATTCTTGGATGTCCCTTGTGGAGTTGTTGTAGAACCTTCTTCTGCAGTTTGCGGGGGATTACGATCCGCTCGCCATACATCAATACTTTCTGTGCGACAAATAGCGACTCTCGACGCGCGAAAAACTGTTGCACGTCAGAGGCGCCGGTAAACGATTTCTTATCTGGCCAGGCATGTTGCACAAAATGCATCACTTGCTGTAGTGTTTCATCTTCCTTAGTCTCCGATGCTATCATTTTGTTATAAACAGGGAGATAATCGATGGATTGTTGGCCAATCAGATCACTTTTTCGATCTCGATTGACGCAATGACATAATCTTCATCAGGTTTAATGTGGGAGTTAATCAGACGAGAAAGGATGTCAGCGTGACCAAAGTGATCCGTCGAAATATATTCAATGCGGAATTCGTATAAAAGCATGGTAAGAGCCCATCTCTGTAAGCGATTGGCGGTGTATGGAGTAATACCGCGCTTAAAGCCGAAAATCGCTAACAGGGGCTTATGATCTGTTTGCAAAACAAATTGTCTCCCATATATCATTCGGTGAAATTTTGTCACCGCGAAAATAAGACCTAGCGCTTCTTTCTCAATTTGGCTGTATCTGGACTCGGCCGGAGTCAGGCTTCGGAATGCATGGTAGACAGCCTTTTCCAATCCATCAGGAAAGCGATGTGCGATGCGTGCTCCTATGCCAACATTTGATGCATCCGCAGACACCACGATAGGGAACCGTGGATTGTAGTGTGTTAGCATGAGCGGAGACTGCAAAATCTCCTTGAAACGGTCGAAACTAAGCTGGCAGGCTTGAGTCCACTGAAATGTGGAATTTTCCTTCAGAAGTGCATCCAGCGGTTGTCGAAGGTTCCTCATTTCCCGGATGTACTTCCCGTAGTAATTCACGGCCCCGAGATAAGACCGTAAGCTGGAAACGTCATGAGGTGGAGGCATGTTGACGATTGCCTTGACCTTGTCTGGATCTGGACGGATGCCTTGGGAGTCCAGTAGCTGACCCAGATACTTCACTTGGCGCATGAAAAATCGACACTTTTGAATTTTTACGGTGAAACCATATTCTTCCATGCGCTGAAGTGTCAAATGCAGGTTCCGTTTGTGTTCTTCGGGAGTACGACCACCAACGAGGATATCGTCGATGAATGGAGTGGTGCAGGATATTCCGGTTAACATGGCGTCCATAATTTGTTGAAATGCCCCCGGACCGCTCTTGATTCCGGGTGGTAACCGGTTGTACTGGTATAGACCAAGGTGAGTATTTATGGTTACAAGCTTCTTACTTTCTTCAGCCACCGGCACTTGTAAGTAGGCGTCGGAGAGGTCGATGTGGCTGAACATGGTACAGCCAGCCATACGATTGAAGATGTCCTCCGGCAATGGCAGAGGGTAGTTGTTGGATTCGAGGGCATCGTTCAACCCCGTGGAAAAATCTGCACATATGCGCACCGACCGATCAGGTTTTCGAACTACGACAATCGGTGCCGCCCAGTCGGCGTAGGATACCGGTGAAATTATGCCTTTGCCCTCCAGTCGCTTCAGTTCATCCGCCACCACAGATTCCATGCTGTATGATACCGGTCTTTTGGGCCTGAACACCGGACGAACGTCGCTTTTCAGGGTAAACTGGACTTCGGTTTTCGTACAAAGCCCCATCCGGTCAATGAAAACATTCGGAAACTTGGACTTCAGCTCGTCGATTTGTTCGGTATTGGCCGCCTGACCGACCAGCTTGCAGAATGACGAAAATGGAACGTCCCATAGCCCAAACTTATCCATTAGGTCTGAGCCTAAAAGATTCAAAGACAGGTTAGAACTACAAATGTAACAGTTACCTTTTCTCTGGTTGCCACTGATGGTAATGGTTGCTTGAAACCGCACACGACTATCAGGCACTTGAATTGATCCTCTTTCAAATCCTGTAGCTTGAAGTCAACGCAAGCTCGGTTAACCTTACAGGAGTAGCTTATGAAGTCTTCAGTGTCATCCTTTTGAGTTTGGAGACACTGATAGCGGCGATTAAATGTAGAAACAGGTGTGCCAAATATGGATGTTAATTTGGACACCGTCTCCCCGAACGTGAACTCTTTAGAGAGCTTCGGTAGAATGAAAGAGGTATACCTTTCGTGTGCTGCGGGATTCAGTTTCCTGAGTAACAGTCGTACCTTGGCATCATCCGGAAGTTGAGCTGCATCCTTCTCGAACAGATCCGCATACCTTACGAACCAGGCCTCGAACGAACATCCGTTGTCTGGGTCGTATGCAAACTCGGTGATATTACTCGCCAGGGAATCTAGCACGAATTCGCTGCCACGGGATGTTTGGCAATTTCCGCTCAACGCGGCCGCAATCTGCTCGGACATCTTGGCCATAAGTTGTTGCTGACCACTTAGGATTTCAAGGATAGTTTCCTTAAACCCCAACTCCGGAATTTGCTGCAATGGAGCCTTCGCCATTTTGAATGTTTTCACGCGGTGAACCAAGTGAGTTTCTACTCGTTTTTAACGGGTTTCTATATCGCGTTTTCGGGTACGTCGCGATGCAATTACCGAGTCGTCGCCACTTTGTTACGTTGTGGAGTAAAAAAGACCGAGAGACTTCCGTAACAATGCTAATTTATTTAAAAGGACTTAATTATTCTACGAGTAAAATACGCGCGTAGCCGGCTCGCTTGTTGATGGTACAACGGATACAATAAGAATGATCATGACAAAGCTCGCCGGGTGGTTGACCTCCCTGTCTGTTGTCAGCTACCCGATGATGCTTCGATGACGATGATGGTGTGTTAGGGTGCCATCCCAACATTATCCAATTGATTTTCACGTAGATGTTACGGTATAAACGTTTAAACGCGTTGCTATAAGAATCGGTGCATAATGAACATCAAACAAAATTTTCGAGAATTTTTAGTGAGTACAACATGATGTGATAATGAAAGATTCGTGAAATTCGCTTAGTATTGAAATGTAATTAAGGTTGATTCGCTCGTTTCTTTTGTTTCCTTTTTATTTTTATTTAAAAAAAAAACAAGAAGTTTCTTTAAAAATAATTTTATTCTAAATTTTATTTTGCAAAACACAAACCGAATTTTACACCAACACTTAATCACGAAAAAATCAGCAACAATCCGCATTCCGTGCCTGGTTCGATTGTGTTTTCCTGTAGAATAAAATAAAAAATTGAATAGTTAAAAATAAATTTTCTCAATAGTAAATAAGTTTCCTTTACCGGATCAGTCGAGGATTCGTTTTCTTATAATTCCTGCTAGGCACCCGGATTTACTTGATCCGCAAACCTAACGCCAACCTTCCGCAAAGGAATGTTTCGTGGTCTGAAAAAATAAAATAATTTCGTTTGTAAGAAATTTCAATTTCTCCATGTCCAAATCAACGGTAAATCTATTCGGCCACGAATCCCAGTTATATCGTGTCAACTCACCTTATAAATAATCCTGAGCCAACTGGCGTAGTAGCGGTTTTCGGTGTAATATTAGCGAAAACTTATCTCAACTTTCTCAACTGCTTTTATCCAGAACGAACCAAGTCAGCAGCATGACCTTTTCCTATATGAGAATTTGAGATTTGTGCCATTTTTAAAATTTGCCAATAGACGATTTGGACAATTTTGACGATTCTGATGATATTCGAAATTTTTCCCGGTTTTTTCAACATAGTTAAAATGGTCAAATTTCTCAAAATTGTCAAAGGGTCAAAACTTTCAAAATTGTCAGACTTTCAAAAATGTCAGTATTGTCAAAATAATCGGGATTGTGAAAAATATTAAATTTGTCAATGATGCCAAAAATATCGAAATAGTCAAAATTTTCAAATTTGACAAAATTGCTGAAATTGTCATCGTTGTTGGCAGTGACAAAATTGTCAAAATTGTGAAAATTTCCAAAAGTAAAACTTGTCAAAATCGTTAAATAGCCAAAACAGTCAAAACTGTAAAAATTGTTAAGATTGAAAAAATATCAAAATTGTTCAAATTGTCAAAATGATAAGAAAAAAATCAAAACTGTCAAAACTGTGAAAATGTTCAAAATGGTTAAAATGAACCAATTTGTCAAAGATGTTTAAATTATCGAAATTGTCAAAATTGTAGAAATTTTAGGAATTGTAAAAATGGTTTAAATTGTAAAAATTATCCAAACTCTCAAAGTTTTGAAAATTTTCAAAATAAAAAAAAGGATAATAATTATTTGTCCAAATTTTTGAAATGTCCGAAATGGTCAAAATTATAGAAATTGCCCAAATAGTCAATATTGACAAAGGGTAGAACTATTCAAAATCTTACTTATCCTTAAAATGGTCAAAATTGTCATGTCAAGTTTAACCTCCGTGTGTAGGTACTTATTTTTAATCAAAATTTTTTTGGTATTGTTTACTGTAGGGATCAGATAGGCTTAGTTATATTTTCAGGAAGATTAGGAGGCCAAGGATGATTATGTCAGATATTTTCGGAGAACCCAACAATAAAGACGTGAAACCAAGAAGCATCTTTTAATCAACCGGCATCCTGCATTACACTTGTTCTTTCTTGTTGTTTGTTTGCTTACTAGTGGTTTTTTTCTAGAAATAAGCAATGTTTCCAGAAAGAGGTATTAGGCACGCAACTAAAAATTTTCGACAACACTTTGAATGCCTAAGCAATGTTTCAATTACTATGTTACTTATGCGAGATTTTATTGGTCGGGGTTGCACATTACAGAAAAAAATAACAAAAAAATATCCGGTGTGGTTTTGATGAAATCTCAAACTTTTCGGTGAATACCACTCATCAAAGTTTAGACACTCTGTTCGCTGACCTCAGCGGCCATTTTGCTCAAACATGTCTTCATCTCTGTTGCATCCCGAGTCGTCCTACCATTTTTCTTCGTCTTCTGGACAATTGCCCAATATTTTCTTCGATAGGGCGGTGTTGAGGGCAGTTGGGTGGGTTGATGTCCTTTTCGAAAAAATCTACTCCGTTGTTCTGATACCACTGTAGCAACTCTTTACTGTAGTGGCAACTTGCCAAATCTGGCCAAAACTTTACTGGTTTTTTGTGAGATCTAATATACGGAAGAATACGTTTTCTCAGGCACTTCTTCTTGTACATCTTGGAGTCCTTGGTCTTGTTTGTCACAAAAACCGGGGTTTTTCGTCCGCAGCTGCAAATACCTTGCCAGATCAAACTCTTTCTTGCAAACTTATCGGCCAAAACAAAACCGAACTTGCCGGATACATCACGCCGACCAGTGACTTTATGAAAATTTTGACAAGGAAGCTGCCCAAAATCCATCTTTACGTACGTTTTGTCATCCACGAGGATGCATCCGTCGTACTTCGTTAGAATCTTGTTGTATAACTTCCGGGCACGTCCTTTGGCATCTACCTTCTTCTTCAATGTCCGGTTTGGTTGCTTACTGGCCCGATAAGATCGTATTCCTTCGCGCAGACAAATCCTTCTGACGATGCACCGGTCGGCATTGAATTTCTTGGCGATGTCATAGTCTGACTGCCCTGGGTTTGTCTTAATCTTGATCGTTCTCAACACCTTCATTCAAATGCCGTTTCCGATCCCTAGTTCCACTATGACGCTCGGTATGAACCTGCCGATCGATAGTATGCATCTCACGGAAACGTTTGAGAATGCTGTACACGGTCGATTTGACCTTTTTCAATGATTTCGCGATTTTTTGAACCCGACCACATCGGGTTTTTGACGTGGCTGTCCAAAATTAATCTTCGTTTAGCGGCTTCCACTACCTGTAACTTTTTTTAAACAAAACGAATCGTAATGAAATTTTCAGCACTGATAGAGGAAACATTTCAAAACAAAGTAGGGTAAATGATCTTGAGCGGAACCAATTCGACGCAACTCGGAACAGTTGACCAAGCGGTATGGATAGGGGTTATATCCGAACGAAATTTTTTTTTCAGTTCAGCGGATAGATCTTGGTTTCTGCTTTCTAATGATGATTTGTAGAATATTTTAGAGTAAACCCTGATAACTCTAGAGCTGTTTTACTGAAGAAAGAATTCTGATCTTGAGCGGAACTAAGATATGATCTTGAGCGGAACCATTTTGAACTGTCAACATCTTTAATAGCTATCATTCCAAATCTTTGTGTAACTATGAAAACTTCAATTAAATTTTATCTTTGAAGATTTTAAAGTTTAAAAATTGATGTTTTCACATAAATAACAAAAACCTAGCATTCCAAAGTTGTTCTCAAAATATCCATTCAAATTTATTTCTTACTTCAAAAAAGATATTCAATTTTCACATTGATTTAGTGTATCTGTTTTTGAAAGAATAGATTCTCTTGACTCAAATTTTTGTTATTTTGTCTCAAAAATTAGGTTCGTTAGTATATTTGAGTGATTATTTGAATGTGCGTGTTTAGGGTCATATTGCCCCGAACAACTATTGAAAGTTACGACAAAGTCAGTAGTACAAAAGAAGATGCATTAAATTACAGATTTTGCAAATGAAAATCGATTCTTATTCTGGAATAATGACTTTACTTTAATAGCTTCATATGTAAGTTCTCGAATTATGCCAAAAAATATGTATGAAAGCCTTCCTCCACCTGACCGTCGTCCCTCTGAAAGAAAGAATCGAAAACATTTCTGGTACCCCAAAAAATTAAACATTTTGTTGAGTGCCTGGTTTTGTACGCTGTGACACCAATTATAGTAATTTTTAGTTTTATTCGAACTAAATTTTATATCTTTTCTGTCCCTAAAGCTGAATATGATAAGAAAAATAAAAAGGTGTTGCTTACATTCAGGGGTAAAACCTGCGTGTGCGACATAAGGCATAAGGCAGCGCACCTAGCGGTTTATTTTGGAAGCAAGTAGTTCCGCTCAAGATCAAAGATGGTTCCACTCAAGATCATATTTTACTTTTAAAAACTAAGCTATTAATTGATATTTTGATGGAAACTTGTTACAAAAACCCGAATCATGCTTTTTTAAGAATTTTTCTACCATTTTAGTCATTAAGAATCAGTTTATAACGGCCAAGGGTTATATGAATTGACGTTCAAAGTCAGCATAGATTAGTGAAAATTGCATCAGAAATGCGTATGTTTTTAAAGCTTTTAATAACATTATTTCATTTCTTAAATTTTAGCAAAAATGACAAAGTTTGTATGAAAAGATCTTGAAAAAGTGTTTTTTCAACATTTCGATAAGATTCATAAATAATCATTGCCTATATCATAGGATCAGTAAATGGTTTCGCTCAAAATCAGATTTCGACTAGTTCCGCTCAAGATCATTTGCCCTACTGTCAAAACATTTCTGATCCGACAACTAGGAGCGTTGTGGTATAATAAACAGATTTAAGATGAACTATGCTTTATATAGCGCCTGAATGTATACTTCAACAGAATGAGCAACAAGTGGAGCAAACATTTAAAACACCTTTGTGAACAAAAAAAAAAACGCAATGCATGGATTTTGAATGAGGGTAACAAACGATTACCTCTAAGAATTATGTCAAGGGCTGATGTTCAACACGTGAAAAAATCGACAGCAAGTTGATATTTATTTAGATATAGGGTTAAGCTTGTCAGTCTAGGCCAGTCAGTAACCCTATAGCGTCAATCGTTCCAGTTAGTGGCTATGGGAAGTCCGGTTCGGGCACGTGATCCTCGATCGAGCTGCGATCCTTAAAGGGACACAAACGCCCCTTGCATTGGTGGTTTGGTAGCTAACGCGCAGCGTTAGGCGTATCGAGGCGCAACCAAGTTCCGTTCGACGACGACGTACGCAAGTCCAGCACCACGACGACGTCGCGAGACTTTCAACAAATGTGACTGTTTCGATTATCACTGCTGCCGGCAGCGTCGTCGTCGACTCACGACTCTCGCTCGAAACGAGTTATCAGTAGCGTCTCCGGGAGGGTCACATCACATACCTACATAATAAGTCAGACACGCTAGGCAGCCAGAGTGTGGTGGCAACGCAGCTGAATAAGTATCGCGCAGCGATCAGTACCTTCATGTGTGTTGTGGATGGAAAAACGGGAGGAACTGAACTGAACTGAACTGAGCGAAGTGAACTGAACACTGACTGAATGGACGATTTTTGTTTTCTCTATAACTGGTTGTTGTGTGGTGCGACGATGTGATGGTATTTTTTCGTCGTCGTCGTCGTCGCCTTTGACTTTGCTCTGCTTGGACACTGGCTCTGGCTCTGGCTCAGTCTGGCTGGCTTGTGGTTGGTAAGGTCGTCGTCGGATTAAGACGAGTATCACCGGAGTCGCTGGTGTGGACGGACGCGTTTTTTTGCTTTGCTTCGACGACACCCATTCAAAGTGTAGTGTTAGTTCTATTCGAGTTACATACCCACAAAAGGGCTGCAGAAATCTCGTTGAGGGAGAAGGAAAAATCTGCACACGATCCGAGAGTGATCGTTTTGCCAAGATTAAAGTTTCTGCGAGTGCGTTCTGGAAAGGACCAATGGAATTGAGGGTTTATTCTTTCCACTGGACCAAATAATGCGGTTCTGATTGAATCAAAGCTGTTGACGAATTACGCACCGAGCGGTTTGAAGTGAATTAAGACTATCAAGATTGGTTGCCCGAAATGAAGTTCGGCACGGTTGGTGCAATTTATGCGTTCTGATTGGACCTAGTGATGCGGGAAGTGGGAGGACATCTGGAGCGTTCTGTTAGCTCAGATGGCATGTTTATAAATTGATATTAATTCAATCAACAAGCAGTGAATTGTGTGTCAAAACGAATATAAGAAGATAAAAAACAGAACAGCTTAGAAAAGAAGTGGTTAACTAGACACGAGATCGCTCCGAGACCGATCGAGCAGATCGAGAAGCCGGTCACAGTTCGACAGTGTTTGTATGATAGTGGATTTTTGGTGGATTCTGCCCGTTTCGAGCATCTCTTGGTGACGACGACGACGACGTCTTGTGTGCACTTTGCTGCCGGACAACTTGCGCCTGCGCGTACGCATCACGCAAACGCATCCATCCACCTGTGTGTCTTCTCGCCGATCGTTGCATCTCTCAACCGGTCTCCTCGATCGATAGCGCTCACCTTACGCATGAATGTATTGTATCCGAACCCAGAACAACCTGTGTGCTTAGCTCTACAAGCCGAATTCTTGTTTTTTTTTTGAAAACTGCGCTAGAATACGACCCGAGAAAAAAAGACCAACTATTAACCGAACTCGTAAACCTCGTACTGATTTTTCCAAACCCACAACAGTCCAGAGGGAGTAACCAAACACTTGAAGAACGCAAAAAACGTGATTTTTGTGCTGATTTAGCAGCAGCCGATTATTGTCGCCCACACTCAAATCAAAAATCGGTCGCGTGTCCCCCCGTGCGAGAGAGTGATTGAGCGAGTGTTGTGTATCTTTTCTGCGGCGCGGTAATTGCAGCTTCGCATCTGCTATTTAGCCATTTTTTTGCCCACTAATTCCTTCTTCCATCTAAACCACCAACGATAAACTTTTTCGCTAAATAAATTAAAACCAAAAGTAGCAACAAAAAAAAACGAACTTTGCAAAAGTGGCTGGCTGCTCGTTTTGGAGATTTGATCATCGTCGTTCATGTATGGAATATTTGTGTGTACGTAGATACGAAGGCAACAAAAAAAAAACAGTAACAAACAAAAAGAACCCTATACGTACTGAGGCAGTTTTGAACTAGCGGCGATCTACACCATCCACGTTCAAGTATTTGAACTCTGTGCCACCGTTGCTTGGCTGCTTGCTGCTGACATCGATCGGGAGCGGATGCTGTAGGAGGGTAAGTTTGCACAACGCCGCAACCAATCCAACATTCAGCAGCAACCGAGAACGAAACGGCCGCCCCGCGCCAATCGGAGATAGTGGGGTACTGGGGCGTGTCGGTTCTGGACGTTGGAGGTTTAGTTTTCCTTAGAAGTATCCCACTAGTTTACAATTACGTACAAATCTTCAAAATTACGATTAATTTAATGATTTTTTCTCAAGTAATTCCTACATGCTTTGGGTTTTGCGATGTAAAATAGCTCTTTAAGAGCCATATGAAGGATCATTCGAAAGAATTCAGATGAATTAAATGAAAAATAATGTTTTTCTTTCAATCATTAACCAAAAGTACTTAGCATTTGCGTCGTTTTAAACGCCTGTGGTTAGGCTATGTCATGCAAGACTTTTAAATATTTTGTTTCTTTCAGAGACAATCGGGTTTAGTTTTCTTTAAAGTTTAAATGTTGACTTTTTAATGTTGGTAATGTTTCTGCGACTTCTGATTCAGGGCTGTTTTTCATCCACTCAACTTTCAATTCATACCTTAAACACGTTCAAGTGGACAAGTTGCTTATCTTTGAAAACACGCTTCTACACTTATCGAGATATTGGACTGTCTGGAATATACACTGCGATGAATTGAACATCAGTTTGGATTTTATTTTGAAGATTTGTCGGATCTTGCCAATTTAAAACTGAACTGTATGGAGAGAAGTGAATGGGTTTGGGGTTGAGAAATAAACTTTTCTCAAATAGAAAGATAATTACCATTTTTTTCTTAATTTTCTCTCAATTTATAGGTAAAAACTATGAACTTGAAGAAATCATGCTCGAATACCGAATATTTCAAATAAATTAAAAATAAGAAAAGAATGAATGAATGAAAGAATGAAGAACTTTATGATTTTTTTCTTCTTCTTTTTTTTGACTTCGATTCAAGTCGTTTTAACTTTTTTATGTCATAAGAAGTTTTTATTAACCATTTAGTTGGTGGATCGAGGTTTACTCTTGGTCTTGAAATCACAACTCTTAGCTTGGACGACATGAACGTTGTCGACTGAGCTATAGGAAGGCCACAATTTTTTCAACTTTAGCAGTTTTATTTGTTTTGTAGTTTTTTTTTAAATATTTTTTTTGTGGCATAGGATAAGCATAAATTTGGGGGTTAGACAATCAATTCGTCAATATTAAAAATTTTGTCAATTTTGTCAATCGTGTTAATTTTTCAAGTATTTCAAATTTCTCGGTTTTGTATTTTTTCTTCAATTTGATCATTTTAGTAAACTTGATCAATGAACTCAATTACGTCAAATTTTTAAATTCTGTCAATGATGTCAATTTTGTCAGATTTTTAAATTCGGAAAAATAATATTCTTATACCCATGGAATCATCAAATGTTAGGCGAAATGTATTGGGAAATGGTTTAGATGAAAATCAAACGACATAAAAGTTATCTAACAGTAAAGTACTATGAGTTCGAATGTCGTGAAAAAGCCTCCGTCTCGAATGGGTTAAGGGAATTTTGTAAATTTAGAAAAAAAATGTCGATTTTGTCAATTTGATTTTTTTAAATAAATTTTGTCAATACAGACAATTTTGTCAATTTTTCCAATTTCGTAAATTTTTTAGGCTTCGTCAATTATGTTACTTTTTTTTAAATTTTTTTTTTCAAATATTATCAATTTGGTCAATGATGAAAATTTTTCAAAATTTTCAAATTTTAAGAAATGTGTTTTTTTTTCAACATTCATCTGGTTCATCTTTTTTAACGGTTTTGTAAGTTTTTTATTTTATTTTTTTTTCAATTTAAACATTTTAAAAAATTTTGTCAACGAACTCAATTATGTCAAATTTTTAAATTCTGTCAATGATGCCAATTTTGTAATTTTTTGAATTTTGAAAAAATTGTCACTTTTGTCCATTATGTTTTTTTTTTAAATAAATTTTGCAAATATGTCAACTTAGGCAATTTAAGCAATTTTGTGAATTTTGGAAAAAATGTCAATTTTGTAAATTTTGATTTTTTTAAATAAATTTTGTCAATTTGTCAATTTGTCAATTATGTCAATTTAGTCAATTTAGGCCATTTTTTAGTTTCGTCAATTATGTAAATTTTTTTAAAATTTTGTCAATTTTGTTAATTTTTTCAAATATATTCAAATTTGTCGATTTCATCAATTTGGTCAGTGATGAAAATTTTGCAAAATTTTTCAATTTTTAAGAAATTTGTCTGTTTTTTTTTAATTTTGTCATTTTGTCAAATTTATTTTTTATAAATTTGGTCAATTTGTCAATTGGTTCAATTTAGCAAATTTTATCAATTTGATCGTTTGTCGATTGTCAGATGTGTGTATCTGTGTGTGGTGTATCTATTCTATCGATTTTGTAATTTTTGTATTTTTTCAATTGAATCAATTCTGTCTACTTTGTTATTTTTCTCAATTTTGTCAATTTGCATATTTTGTAATTTTTTTTCAACAGTTTAGTAAAATTTGTCAATTTTGTTA
>NC_073693.1:352974949-352993308 GCF_029784155.1 Uranotaenia lowii | reverse complement strand
GCAATCCTCTTGAAGTGAGGAGAAGTCCATCAAATACATAGCTGTACTACGAGAGACGACGCATCACAAACGTAATGATAACAACAACAACGAGAGCAAACATCTGGCGACGACGACGATGACTTTCGCCGCGATGAGGCGAAATGAAGCCCCCGCAGAAGGAGAAGAAGAAGATGATGATGATAATGATTATGTTGATGGTCAAGACGCCAAACAGGAATAATGCTGGTGCTTTAATGATGATCATAATAGATTGGAACATCGTACACATGGCATGGCGGCGATGCGACGGTACGGTTGATTATAATGACAGTGATTGCGGTTGCAAATTTTTTGCCGTCTGGATAGCCCTCTCTCTCTTTCCCACTTTGAAGATGGTTTAGGAAATAGTTTTTCAGAAAGCTCGTCCGTCAACTTTATGAGGTACCCATCAAATTTGAATTCAAGTACAAAATAAAGTGATAAGTTCGGTTTAATTACACATAACATTTAAAAGTAGTTTAAAAAAATCATCCTGTATGGCAAAAATGACAAAATGACAAAAATGACAAAAATGACAAAAATTACAAAAAATGACAAAAATGACAAAAATGACAAAAATGACAAAAATGACAAAAATGACAATAATGACAATAATGACAATAATGACAATAATGACAATAATGACAATAATGACAAAAATGACAAAGATTACAAAAATTATAAAAAACGACAAAACTACAAAAATTACACAAATGACAAAAACTACAAAAATTTCAAAAATTACAAAAATGTTAAAAATTTCAAAAATGACAAAAATGACAAAAATTACAAAAATTACAAAAATGACAAAAATGGTAAAATGACAAAATGACAAAAATGACTAAGAAGAAAAAAAATGAGAAAAATTACTAAAATAACAAAAATGACAAAAATGACAAAAACGACAAAAATGACAAAGAATATAATTACAATTACAAGGGTATTCTTCCCCGATAGTCCCAGGAAAAAAACCAAAAAAACAATAAAGGTCAACCAGATAGTTATGCGGTAATTTAGGTTGATAATTTGAAGTTTATCATTTTTTAAATTCTTTCATTTTACGACAAATTGAATTTTTCATACTGAACTCATTGAAGACAGTAGTTAAAAATAATTTCTCATGATTTGTTAAGTTTTTCATCCTTATCATGACTTCTACACTCTGACCTACGAAAACCGCAATGCGTGATTTCTTGGAAATAACTTTAATGCTCTCATGCAAGTTAAAAATGTAGGTTAGTGATAAGAAAGAAAGCTATGGGTAAGTGCATTCTAGTTTTTGTTCAGTAACATTTATCTTCTCTGAAAATATTTCAAAATTTAATATTAATATTCTAGTTTTCTAAGAATATTTCGTACCTTTTTCTCCTTCCAGTAGAGAGATAGGAAGGAGGGAGGGCCTACCTTACAATTTTTTACTTAACTGGAGAACTAATCAAGCTAATGGAACCAAATTTGACATGGGAGGGTAGTCAGTCAACTACCCTGTTCTGTTTGAACTGAGTGAATTCACGTCACAACTTCAAATAAGCATAACTTTTTTCGTTGTTGTTCAATCGAGAAGCTCCGTACATCAAATTGTGGGTAATTGTTTTCTTTGCATAAACTGGGTTTCGGTCACCGTTCCTTTTATCTTCTCGATTTTCGGTTGATTTTTCTCGGTGATTTTAAAATAACTTCCATTTAGTTTACGTTTCGGTTTACTTTATTCAAAATTTTCAACCATCTTCAGAACTGTTTAATTAACGGAAAAAAATTAACTTATCAATTAAAAATTTTAAAAAAATATCTTCTTACACTAAAGCTATTATACGCCTGCTGGGGCAATCAAATTTTTATTTTCGCAGTCACTGTTGTTGCTGCTGCTGCCGCTAACTGTCGACGCTACTACTGTTTTCCGCCTGACTTCCGCGTCGTCTTTTTCTCGTAGCTTTTTCCACAGACCGTTGTAGACACTTGAGATACCTTAGGTATCCTGTTGGATGTTTACCGCTCGATTCTCTCGCATTTTGATGTGTAATTTTTCGGCTATCCGTCGGTGGGTCGTGTTGGTAATTCTCTCCAATATTCTCGTTTTAGAGAAACCATTGTAAATTGTAATCCAACGAAAACTTATTATCTCAAAAGTGTTTTTTTCGTTGAATAGAGCGAAAATTGGCCTGCCACCAGCTACTGAAAGCTGAAAGCTACTTTACTTTTGGAGTTAAATCACTTTCACGTATTACAGATATAATTTATATAATGATGTACAAGAACAAATTCTATTGATAAATTCGAAACGGAAAACCGGTTAAATCATCTAATCATTTCTTATTCTCAAATTCTGCAAGTTCATTGCATCAAATAAACTAAGAAACTAATAAAGTGTCTAAAAAAAGTGATATTTGGAAAAAAATACTAGATTTTGATTCTTAAAATTGCTTCGAGTTCCACCGAGTTCCACGCTAGTTTTATATATGGTAATGATTCCTCTTAACACCAAAAATAAAATCCACATTGGCTGATGGTGCGAAAATTTGCGCAATTTGATAAACTTCTCTTTAAAAATCGTTAATATATTTCACTAAATGCTTTCTACAGCGCTTCAGCAATTTCAAAACACATCTTAATGTACTAAAAGATTGTAGATCTTAACTTTTTTCAACTTGGTTTCGAAGACTGAAAATGGTTTTGCCTTGCCTACAACGATCCAGATTTAAAAAACTGTTTTTTCAAGGTTTTATTTTTAATTTCATTGTAACTCCTTAGAATGAAATTGTGGAACTTTGACTTGTTCAGCAAAGTTATGTATTTTGTTAAGATAAACAACTTTGTACAAGAAACTAAAGCTCTAAAATGCTTGACAAAAATGTTAGCATTTTTATCTTGCTATTGTTGGACCCCTCGACTCTATATTTTATTCCAAGTATGCGCCTTATAAAATTATGCAATATTGTCGAAGACATCAAAAGTCTATCTTTTCATCCCTGGGCGCTATTAATTTAGTTCCGCTAGATTGATGTTCTATACCAGTGCAGTGTGCAGTGGGGTGATAGGAAGGAGAGAGGGGGGCTCCTTTAGAATTTTTCGCATAACTCGAAAACTAATCGAGCAAATGAAAACAACTCTGGCATGGAAAGCATTTGGTTCGTTATTTGCTTATTTGAGACTTCTTTCTCCTTCAATTGGGGATACAGTTAAGGAAGACTGGAGCTCAATACGATTGTTTTGCTTAAATCAAGAACTTATCTATCAAATGGAAACAAATATGACATGGGAACAATCATACAATAGAGCAATTGGAACAGAATTTGGCATGGGAGTGTATTTGAATACACATGATGTTTGATCTTGCTCCTCTTCCAGGCAGGGGATAGGCTGGAAGAGGGTCTCAGAAACAAATTTTATAGCATAACTCGACAACTAATAAAGCAAACGAAACCAAATTTCGCATGAGAAGGAGCACAAGAAAAGTTTTTTCGGTGGTTTAACATCCCTCCCTCCATTTAGTGAAACAATAAAAAGTGAGAAGAGGGTTACTCATACATTGTTTTTTTAATATTCCGATAACAAATCGAGAAAATGGAACCAAATTTGCATGGGAGCATATTTGCTTACGGTCAATCTTCTTCGATGGTTTGAGACCCCTTCCTCTTACCAGAAAGGAGATATAAAGTGGGGAGAAAGGGACCCATTTTTGAGTAACTCGAGAACTTAACGAAAATGGAGCCATATATAACATCATACAACATCATAACAACATACAAGAAATGTTTTTCTGATGTAATGAGACCCCCCACCCATTCCTTCCATTAGGGATCCATTAGGGCTTCCATTAGGTATGGTGGAGGGATCACTCTCACAATTTGTAAAATAATTCGAGAACGAACAGGTAAAATATGTGTCCCGTGACGTTATTTTGTTACAAAAAAATGTTTCTGTGATAGTTTGAGACCCTTTGGCATTAGTTGGCATTAGTTCCAAACTCATGAAGCAAAGAAATCCAGAGTCTTAAAATGGACAAAAACACGGTTTTAAAAAAAATATTAATTAAGATTTAAAAATAAAAAAAGTTACAATTTTATTTTGAAAAAACACTTCAAAGATTTTGAAATTTATTTGAAAGTTTTGTTCAAATAAATGAAAATTTAAATAACTAGGCACCACAAATTTCAATAATTTTTGGAAGGTGTAGCAAAGCACACCAGGTCAGCTAGTGCAATATACAAACCTAACATGAATAAAGTTACAATTTACGATTGAAAACATTCGAGGACAAAGTATTATTATGTAGAGACTTATCCAATAACCATTCTATAAATTGTCCGAATTTTTCATCTGACATCCTTTAATCGAAGTTCCGGGTGCTTGCCAGAGAAAGAGAGAGAAAGACAAACAAGAAAAAAACACATCAACACTCCCTAATCCCGAGCCAAAGTATGCAACAAATCCGGTTCAAATCTTTCACCTTGGCCGGGCCGAAGGGATTGCCACAAGGATGGATGGACGGGATGGATGGAACGAAATGGGACTGGACGCGCAGATCACGGTCAAGGTACAAACTCGTCCCGTACAACCCAACCAGTCCGTTCTTGGCTCGTGCGTGACCGCTACCTCAGGGAACCTCTGGACCCTGTCCGCCCCCTTCATTTCGTCGATTGAAGAGCAAAGAATGATGCAAAAAAAAGCTCTACAACCACGATGATGATGATGGCAACAAATGGGGATCCGACCCGAGAGTAAAGGTGCTGCTGCTAGACAATTGGCGACGGCGACGATGCGCAAAAATCCGGTCTTACCGGTTCAGCAGCCGTTCTCGTTTGGTTTGGTTTGGATGCCCTGGGTCCTCCCCGGTGCCAATTCCGCCTTTTACGGGGAATATATACGATGAGAAGATACCTAAACGTGTAATTTTTTTTTGAGCTACGGTTCTGGCAATGTTTAGTTGGCATCGCGGGATCGCGTGGAATCCAGTAAATCGTAAAATAAGCCCGGGCTGCATCCTTCTAAATACACGCCTAAACGTCAGCACCGATTTATGTTATTTCAGGGGGATGCCTCAGCTCTCATATTTATAAAACCGTTTGCGGTCGACACGCATCGAGGAATCGGAACCCCGAGAATAGGAAGGAGAATCAGGAGAAGAACTGGACGAACCATCGAGCAAGTCAGCAACAAGGTCGTTTACACGGCCTTCATCACAGTTGCAGCAGCAGCTTTTCAGTGTTAAAGGTGTATGGTTGATTATCGAGAGGATGTGTGTTAGGCGAACGCTTGTATATGTGCTAGCAAGAAATCGGATTCGGAGAAAGGTTGGAATAAAATTTCTTGGGAATTCAAAGTACTGAAAAAAATGTTCAGAAATTGATAAATTTTCTGTAAGAGAGTTTTTTTAAATTTTGATAATCACACTACGAGTAATGTTAGAAATGGTTTGCTCAAGCTAAACTAAATTTTAAAAAATTACTTAAATGATTAAACAAGAACCCGCTATTTGCAGCGATGGGGAACCTTAAGTTCAACAAAAATGTGCTCATACGCTTATGATCTTTGTTCCGTCACGTTCTTTCACGTGGAAAAGGAATTTTTGATGAAACATCAATAAGTCACACAAACGCAACCAGTTTGCAAATCATAGCTTGTGGGAATCGAGGGCCACATTTTGTGGGGTATCTTGAGCCACCTATATTTTTATGTTTTTATACACATTCAGAACTTAAAATAGGTCTTTCCTATCTGTAGAGTTTACTTATGCTAATTGAAGAGTTATGAAACTTAGTTTGTCCATCCTTTATAAGAAATTTTGCCGAAACGTTCGCTAGCCAGGTTTTCGAAACTATTCGATCATACTAGGATTGTTCGATCTTTAGGAAAAGATTGATCTCCAAAATCGATTCAGTATTTAAAACAGTTGTAGGACCGATCCACCTTAAAAATCGGAGCTGAAAATCGATCACTGATAGATCGATCTTTTCCAGTGTTAACAAGGGAGAGCTACTTTTATTAACGTTTCAATTCAGGTTCTCACGATCTATCGAAATCTGCATACAAAAACACCACAAAAGTCAATCAAACTCCAATATCAAATTGATTAAGGTTGCCAGAATTTTAACCGCGTGTATATGAGCCGGGCTATTTTATCTGAAAACCTGGTAAAATCAGGGCATGACAATTCAAAATTATGGAGACGAAATCCAGGCAAATTTGTGTAAATCCCAGATACTATCACAAAAGAATTAAAATTTGAAACATTTTTTTATCGAAATCCATCAGCAGATATTATGAATCGTACTTAACGTTTAAAATCCGGACAAGACCGGACCATTTCCTAATTAAGTATTGAATATTTGGGCAATAATCTGGCAAGCTTAAACTAGATCAGTGATTTTCAAAACTTTTTCACTCACCGACCCCTTTTGCCGAATTTCGGAGCTCAAATTTTGTGAATATTTAGACACCATCCGTTGAAATTTTCGGAAAATAAATAAACTTCTGAAGAATTAGTAGTAATTTTGTTTGTTTGGAACAGGGCTGAAAATTCACTCAAATTTTATGAATGCTTTCGATTTGAAAAGAATTTAAGAAAAAAATGAAGTTATTTGTTTAGTTATAAAACAATCAGTGTATCATAAGAAGTTAACCTTCATTTGGGTTAAATCTAAGATTTCAAACTTTTTTTCAAGTTTCAATACATAAATATGAGGCCTCTGGAGCAAAAGGGGTATAAGGGCATAAAAGCTAGTTTCAAGAAAGCAGACCATTTTAAAGGTCGAGTTTGGTCATTTTTCAAACATATTTTGAAAGTTTATATTTCTCTTTGGAACGTAAAAGTATTAACATATATAAAATTCTATAAATCTGAAATACTAACCAAATTTAGTTTAAAATATGATAAATCGTTTGCATTATCGCCTATCGCCAAAATCGACTATTTTTGCACTTATACCGCTTCGGCTCAGAGGAACCCATATTTAAAAAAACCAACTAATTATACAAAATTTAAATTAAATTTATACAAAATGGTTTAAAGTTCTTGTAAAAATGAGCAACTTTGTCATGTTCAAGTATTCAGAATTTTGTTATTTTAGTGGAAAAGCATGAATTCTATTGAATTTTATTGAATCAAAGTATGTGTAGGTGAACAAGTTAAAAAATAATTAATTTCAAGTTAGTAACGCCAAACAATTCTTCGTATCTTATCTTTAATAAGTATAAAATTCGGATTTTTTTAAAGAAAGTTTTTTTTTTCAATTTTTGAGCACATGAAACTTTCCGAAAATCATTATATAAGGCCCTCAGAGCCAAAAGGGTATAAGTGCATCAAAGCTGTTTTCGCGAAAACACGTTCCAAAGTTTTCGTTTTTTAAGATTCCCATACATTTTTTTGGAATTTTATAGTTTTTGTATGATCAAAAAAGTATAGAAAAAAATTCTAAAAATCTGAAAATTAAACCACATAACGATTAAGATATGGAGAATCGTTTTGCATTATTATCTCAAATTTGATGATTTTCGCACTTCTAAATACCACTTTAGCTCCAAAGGTTTCGGGTTTCGGGTTTCGGATTTCTACAAAAACATTGAAAGATGTTTTCCTTTCGTACCTGAAAGTTTCGAGAAAATTATCGAAGAAAAACATTGCATTTGTAAGCCGTTTAAAATCAATTGAAGATTTTGTATTTGATATAAACATTTTTTTAAAAGCGACAATAAATTGAAGAACAAATGTATACTATAATCCTCCTCGAACTGACTGTGCTGAACTGATTATCAATCATCACGAATCTTTTGCTCTCAACTACGATCATTCTTTTCTTATTGGGGATTTCAATGCAGACTTTTTGAAAAATACTGCACCTATTCAACGGCTTCGTGACTCCTTACAATTATTATCTTTCGAATGTATAGGTTCGGAACCTACGTTTCTTCATATCAGTGGTTGTTCACAGCTTGATTTGTTATTGACTAATTCTCCATACTCGGTTCACAAATTCAATCAGATATCTGTCCCTGGAATATCTCGACACGATATGATTTTCTTCACTCTGAAGTATACGCGTGAAAATAATACAATGGGATACTGGTATCGGGATTACAAAAGTTATGACAATGATAGCCTTAATATTGCTCTTCAAAACATGAATTTCGGTAGATTGTTGAGCATAAACAATCCTGATATTATCGTAAGTATTCTCAATAGAAATCTGATAGAAATTCACGAGACCTTTTTCCCCTTCAAGTTTCGGAAATTTAATAGTAAAACTTGGTTTAATAATGATATTAAAATAGCTATGACACATCGCAATATTGCGTACCGGACCTGGAAACGAAACAAAACCTCAGAAAACCATGCCTCATTCAAGCAATTAAGAAATAGAGTCAACACACTAACTCGCAAAGCCTAAATTCATTATGATAAACAGCGATAAAAGCTCTTTGAAAAAATATCAAAAGTTTAGGTCTGTCCAAAAAATTCGTAGACGATCAACATAGTAGCTTCTCTCCAGATGAAATCAATAAATATTTTTCTTCTAATTTTATAAATAGTACCAACACCTTTATACCTTCAACTAGTTTGAATAGTTTTGGATTTAGATCAGTTCAAGAATATGAGATTATTAATTCAATCTTTTCTATAAAATCTTACGCCACTAGTCTCGACAATCTTCCGATAAAACTAATACAAATTATTCTTCCTCAAATTTTGGCAGTTTTGAAACATCTTTTTAACACTATTATTAAATCCTTGAAATTTCCTGCTGAATGGAAACTTTCAAAAATTGTACATATACCAAAGAAAGCAAAATCTTGCGCCATTTCTAATTTACGACCGGTTAGTATTTCGTGTTCGCTATCGAAAGTTTTCGAAAAATTAATAAAAGAACAAATCTCAGAATACATAAATGACAATGATTTTCTGCACGAATTTCAATCTGGTTTTCGTAAAAATCACAGTACTGAGACAGCTCTGATTAAAGTGCACGATGATATAGCCAAATGTGTGGACAGAAAAGGAGTTGCTATATTACTTTTGATTGACTTTACAAAGGCATTTGATAGGGTATCACATGCTGGATTATATAACAAACTAATAAATCGTTTTTCGTTTGGTGCATCAGCTGCTAATCTAATTAAATCGTATCTGATTCTAAGGAAGCAAGCCGTACTCTTCGATGGTTCTATGTCGAACTTTGAGAATATTCAATCTGGTGTCCCACAAGGTTCCGTATTAGGACCTATTTTATTTTCTTTATTTATAAATGATCTACCTAACGTTTTGGAATATTGTACCCCACATCTTTTTGCTGACGATGTTCAACTTTATTTTTGCAATTACGGTCAATATAACGCTTTTGAAGTTACACATACAATAAACAATGATTTATGCAAACTTCATTGTTGGTCATCTATGGATCGATTACCAATAAACTCTTCAAAAACTCAAGCTTTTTTTATTTCTCGTCCTAAAAGTACGCTTGAATCTCCCGAATTATTCCTAAATAATGAAAAATTTGAGTTTTTAGACAGAATAAATAGTCTAGGTGTTATTTTTGACAATAACCTCAATTGGGGCATGCACATCCGATATCAGTGCTCAAAAATATACGCATCATTGAAACTGCTAAATATTAACACAAGGCACTTAGATAAACAATCAAAGATCAAACTATTTAAAACTTTCGTTCTCCCTCATTTTATGTATGGTGGATTTATCACTTCTAATGCTCAAATCAGTTTTATAGATCGACTTAAAGTTGCATTGAATGCCAGCGTACGGTACGTGTTCAGACTTTCACGATTTTCTAGAGTAACACATCTCCAAAAATTTCTTCTTGGATGTGATTTCAAAAACTTTTTGGTTATCGATCGTGTACGGTAATGCACAACATTATTATTAGTAAAAAACCTTCTTAGGGGGCATCCATAAATTACGTAACGCTCCTAGGGGGGGAGGGAGTAAGCTCGAGCGTTACGAAATGTGACATAGGGGAGGGGGGGAGGTATGCTCATCGTTACGTAACGATTTTTTCCTTAAAAATTTCAGTTTAATTGTAGCTTTTTAGATGGCATGCAATTTGTGCAGAATAATATGCAAACTGATTTCAGCTTAAAATTTGTAAGCTTCAACAAAATTGAAACTGGTCAAAATCTTTAAAGAGGAAAGGTTACATCCTTTTGAGATAGACTCCATTTTTCAAAATATGTGTATTGGATATCCGTGAAATAACCGTTGGAAAACCGAATATTAAGAACATTTACCCCCAAGAACTATTACTATTTTATTTTTTCTCGACTGATTTAAAAAATGCAATTTTGATTATTCCGACGAATATTACTAAGTGGAGTATATTTTGCATGACAATTTATGCTGCTTGAACAGAATAAAGTAAACAAGGCAAATCATCAGTTAACAGGCATAGAGCAACTCGTAATAAGACACTTAATTTCTCTTATCAGAGAGTTATCATCAGTACTTAAGAAGCGATTTGGATAGGTATAAATTCCGTTTTGAAGAACGATAAATTTTTTTTTTTAAAGCTTTTTTTTTCTTTGAAAATCAGTTTTTAAAAATATGATAGGATCGAAGGGGGGGGGGGGGGGTAATTGTCTGTGTTACGTAATTTTCATAGGGGGGTACATCGAAGCGTTACGATTTGTGACATATGGGGGGGGAGGGGGTCAAAAAAGTGCATTTTTTGCGTTACGTAATTTATGGATGCCGCCTTATTTATATTCGATGCTCATCCCATTACGAAGCTCACGTACTAATAGTTTAATAATACCAACTCATAATTCTTCTTACTATAGTAATTCATTCATTGTAAGAGGTATCGTTTATTGGAATCAATTACCTTTGGAAATTAAAAATATTTTAAATAAAAAGGGATTCAGGGAGAGTTTGTTGGCAAAACTTAATAGCATAAGTAATTAAAAAAACGTAAACATAAAAATTAAATAGTTAATGAAAACGGTAGCCTTCAGAAACATTGTTAGTTAGTAAATTTATCATTCAAGTGAAAATACCATATTGTAGCGAGTTAGAAGATTCAAGATCATATGTTACATGATTAAAAATAAATAAATGAAATGAAATGAACAAATAAAATTAAAATATGAAATTAAAATCCAGTAAAACCTCCATTCGATAAAAAAATACTTAAAAAAACTCAAATTACAGATTTTCTGTGATTTTTTTCAATTTTGTCAGCGAAGCGAAAAACATTTATTTATATTTTTTCAAATCTTACTGAAGATTTATACAACGATAAGTTTTGGTATTCAGTCTTGAATCGAGCCTAAATGAATCGCTTAGTTTGTTCTCGATTAACCACTTAATAACCCTTGAACTGTAATTGTATTTTAAGTTGTTTCAAAATTTTTGCTAAGGGCTCACCGTTCCCTTGAAAGCCCTCATCGACCCCCTGGAGGCGGTAGGGACCACTTTGAAAACCACTGGACTAGATGTTCAATCTCTCTTTTTAATTTCATCAACTGAAATTCTGAAATTACTTTTAAATAACGAAATGAATTATGAAATTACAGTTTTGGGTCAACTCATAAACTTTGCATGTTATTTGGTGGGATTTGGTGGCCTACAACTCTCCACCGTTTTTCAAAAACCAAAAAATATTGCTTTTTTTAATACAATGAGGACTTGGAGAAAATATTTATTAAAAATTAAAAATTAAAAAAAATTATGATACGTTAGAAATGTTAGTTATATAACACCAGTTATGGAGCATAGAAAAAAGCCATGATTCCCCACTCTCTCATACATTATAGAATGAGCGTATGAAAATCGAAAAACCAGCATTTACCTACCAAAGTGCAGGAAATGTTCATACACATTTTTAACTTCCGACTAAAGCAATAAAACCTATACAAATTGGACAATATTCGATACTCTATTTATGCACCTTAAACGAATGCAAGAGAGCACAAGTTTTTGCTCTCAACGCATACAGACCGTTACCAGCAAAAATATTTTGTACTTCGAGAAGGGTACCAAATAATCATGGAAAAATGTATCGAAATTTGGTTCCCTCAGATTGATCAGTTCTCCAGTTACGCAAAAAATGTATTGAAACCCCCCCTCTCTTCTTCTCATCTTCACACTGGATAGAAAAAGGGGTCTCAAACTGTCATAGAAACATTTGCCGTATCCATTTATTTTTCGTTCCATTTGCTCGATTATTTCTCGAGTTATGCAAAAATATTATAAGAGGGATGAATATCAAACCATGATTTGAACAATCCTCGTACCCAAATATCCTTCCATGCCAAATTCGATTCCAGATGCTCTTTTATTTCTTGAGATAAGCAGAAAATTGTATCGAAAGCCCCTCTCCCCTTTCTCTCTTCTCACTGGGAAGGCGTGAAGAAACTTTTTTCGTATCCAAATACCCTATCATGCCAATTTTGGTTTCTTTGCTTGATCTCTAGTGACGCAAAAAATGTTTTAAAGCCCCTCCCCCTTTTCCAACCCATTACCGCACTGAAATGAGGAAGTTGTCTCAAACTATCAGAGAAACATTTCTCGTATTCAAATACCCTCCCATGCAAAATTGTGTTCCATTTGCTCAATTAATTCTCGAGTTATACAAAAAAAAAAAAAACAAGAGAACCTCCCTCCTCCCTTTCTATCTCTTCATTGAAAAGAGGTGGGTTACCAGGCCTTCTTGGAAACATTCCTTCTACCCAAGTACACTTTAATGCTAAATTTGGTTCCATTGGCATGATCAGTTGTCGAGTTATGCAAACATGTTCAGTATTTTCCGAGTCTATAGTAAGGTTGCCAGAACCTGACATTATCCGGCATTTCATTTCAAAATTGTCGACCAAAAATCCGGGAAATATCCGGGCAAATTTTATCAAAACATGGAAATTACTCAATAGAAACCATAACAATAAATTAAAAAAAAAACAAAGTCACCTACAGAACCAATATCACCAATCTAAGCGCAACTTACTCTTCAATATTTCACTCTCTCAAAAAACTGAACTACAAATACAATCCAAAGAAAAATGTCAAAAATAACGCAAGCCATTTTTAAAATTATATCGCTTCGATAAGACCTTGCTCATCGTAAGGAATTTTTAAAATTTAAATGTTAGTATTTAAATATTTAAGTTAGTTTCAAAGGAGAAAAAAAATCTGGTTCATTCACAGTACGACACAAAAAACAATATGGAAATTAGGGCAAAAAAAGTGTATAATAAGCTTTACATAAGCAATTAATTTTTACGTGATACGATCCGATTGTAAGAAAGAATATCTAATTTGTAGGTTAATACTTAAGATTTAAGATCAAATAAATAATATTTTAGAATTCCCTGAAGAGCATGTTAACAGCATCGAAACGTCGGAATAATCGAAAAATCGTTTTCGAAATTTTTTGACTGAACTGCCGAATAACAAACGCATTAACAACACAATTCGTTTTTTTTTTATTTTTTAAATTGACGAATTAAGCGAATGAACCGAGCAGGACCGGACTTTCCCAAAATTTTGTATTAAATATCCGAGCAAACCTGGAGAAATTCGGTCAATCTGGAAACTTTAGTCTTAGGAAACAGACAAACAGACAGAAAGAAATTCATTTAAATATGTATATACAGTAGGGTGGCAGCCAAATTGTTCATTAAATTGAGTCGATTTGGGGTCATTTTGGAATTTCCCAAACCCTGGGGTCTAAAAAGCTTCAATTTGGTTCAAAACTCTCCCATGATTTTTCGCAGAATTATTAAGTAACGTTTCTATGGGTAAATTTAAACTTTTATGTTTGTATGGGAAAATTCAATATTTTGTACTTAAAAATCAACATCGTTTTGGTTTCTTCTGAAGAACCGAGCCTGCTTATGGTTGTCGTGCCAATTTATAAATTCTCTAAAGGAAAGTTTTTGCTGAACAAATTTGTCCAAGACCGCAACTTTGTATCTTATTAGACAAATAAGTTATTGAGTGTTTAAAGCAGTGATTGAAATCCTCAACCATTTTCTCATCAGAGGCATTCAAAATACACACTTTGAGGCCTCGTATAGTAATACAGGAGACGATACATATACATTCATTCAAACCTCCCCCCATGAGGAGGATCTGCTCCGAGAGACACTATCCGTTCGCTGCTCAGAACGAACTCTCTCAACGTTCGGTCGCTACATGATGCATGAAGAAGACGAGGCACACATACTCATTTACGTTATTGAATTTGATGGACTCAAGTCGATAGCTGTGGTTGAGGAGAACATCTTCAACCTCGCCGCAAAGGTTGAAGCAACAACGACAACAACCGAACTTATTGCGTTGCATAGGCCCGCAGCGTATGGAGCAAGGAGAGGGGAGGAAAAGAAACGAAAACACTAGCTGCCTGCGTGCGGTTGCTGTGCAATAATAGCAATAGCAGAAAAACCTCGGGTATTCGATTCAGGCACAAACGAGGAGACTCGGGTTTGCTCTGCCTTTTGAATTCGGTTCCCTCAAGAATGTAACAGGAGATGAGTGAGAGCCATTCGTTTGGTTTTTTGGATTCGCTGCCTCGAATGTATATTGCTTCTTGAAGGCGGGCCTTGTGAGAGCGTATATGCATCATCGGTTTTGTCGTTTTCGCTGCCTCAAAGCAACCTTTGCTTCCGAGTAAAGCGTTGAGCGAGAGATGGTTGATCAATTCATGCTCAGCAAAATTCAATCACTGGTTTAAAGAGGGTATGTCTTTTGGCATTGAAAAACAATGAATTCAATTGACATCACTACTTGTGCCTTGCGAGGAATTACATGAAAAGTAGTCATGCATTTCTTCGCTTTGAACTTTGAACTTTATAGAATATTTCGGTAAATCGAAGGGGGTTGATAAAACAAAAATAATCAAAAATGTTGGGACCCCGAATGTAAAATCCGGATTTTACCAAAAAAAAAGGCAATGGATGGCGGAGCGTTAAGTGCCTTGTTTGCTCACTCTGGAGAATAAGAACTACATGGCAACACTTTTGTGCGAAATCGGCTTCAAGTAGCTTTTTCTGATTTTTTCGAAAAAACATAAAATGGGCAAACATTTTTTCGTCAAATATTGTTAAATAACTACTGTTCTAAATTTCCAGAATTAACAATTTCTTTCATTTTCTTCAATCTATCTGCTTTGTTCATCGACTCAATTGAAAGCTTAATCCATCTTCATCAACATCCAGTTATAATTTTACTTGGAGCTGTATTCAACAATTACTACCAATTAAGCGATTCATCTTTGCGATTGTGCCAAAGCTGCAATTATTCCCGAAATCTGAACCCATCATTCTTCTCCAACACTTTATCCGAAACGATCGCCTGTCTTGTCTGAACTGGAACTTGTGCCCCATATTTAGCAGCGAAAGAACGAAAGAAAGAAAAAGCTTCCTCAGAATGATTCATCTCGTCGAATCACACTCAATCTTCTTACCCGAGAATGGTTGCATAAATCAACTAAACTCTAGCCACAACTTTATGCTTTTCCTCCCGCTACCAACTCACTTTCCATATCAAAGTACTGCTACTCTTTGTTTGATCCACAGTAGGTAAACCGCTCCATCTTCTAATACGTGAAGTAACAAATTGCAATTGCTCTGGCTGTAAGGAGCTCGAACATCGGCCACGAAGAAGGGAGAAGCAGGATATTTATTCCATTCCTTCACAAACCACAACATTGGATCGCCCCCCCCCCCGTTCTTTCATCCGCCCAGAGGAAGCTAATTTCCTTCGTGGCGAAACAAATGCTAAAGAAGTAGGTATACAACAGTGTAGGGCTCAGGAAAGAACGCCTTCGGACCATTTTAGTAAAACACTTTTCCTTACCACCACCACCCAACCGGAAGGAGTGACTAAACAAATGCGTTTCCGTTTGTCTTAAATTGTTCCTCGATTGGTTGCGAAACGGAGTGAGGTTTGTGTTTTGTTTTACGGAAGGAAGCAGGTCAAATTGAAAAATGGTTTGACTTAACAGAAGTATGAAAAAAGTTAGTTTTTATTACGCTTCAAGCTTTATGACGGTCGCCTAGTAGTTGTTCAATTGAGATCAAAGGCAATGAAAAGTAACAGCTTTAAAAATCTGCACTTCCTAAGCCAATCTGACTGTTTCCATCGGAAGGAAATATCAAAACAAACAATCAGCAGCAACAGTCTTGAAAATCTGCGCTTTCTCAGCCAATTCCGTTTTTTTTTCCATCGGAAGGTCAAATCAAAACAAATAATCAGCAGCAACAGTCTTAATATTTTCTCCGCTTTTTTAGCCAATTCCTTTTTTTTCAATGGAAGGTCAAATCAAATCAAACAATCAGCATCAACAGTCTTAGCCAATCCCGTTTTTTCTACCGGAAGGCCAAATCAAAGAAAACCATCAGCAGCAGAAGCCTAAAATATCTGGGCTTTCTAAGCCAATCCGTCTTTTTCCATCGGAAGGCCAAATAAAAACAACCAATCAGCAGCAGCAGCTTTAAAAATCTGCGCTTTCTAAGGCAAATTATCTTTTTCGATCGGAAGGCCAAATCGAAACAATCACCAGCAGCAGCCTTAAAAGTCTGCGCTTTTTCAGCCAATCCGCCTTTTTCCACCGGAAGGCCAAACCAAAACAAACAATTAGCAGCAACAATCTAAACAATCTGCATTCATTCAGCCAATTCAGTCTTTATCCATCGGAAGGCCAAATCAAAACAATCACCAGCAGCAGCCTTAAAAGTCTGCGCTTTCTCAGCCAATCCGCCTTTTTCCACCAGAAGGCCAAATCAAAACAAACAATCAGCTGCAGCCGTAAAAATCTGCGCTTCCTAAGCCAATCCGTCTTCTTCCGCCAGAAGACCAAATCATATCAAACAATCAGCAGCAGCTTTAAAAATCTGCACTTTCTAACCATATCCGTCTTTTCCCACCGAAAGGCCAAATCAAAACAATCAATCAGCAGCAGCCTTAAAATCAGCGCTTCCTAAGCCAATCCATCTTCTTCCACCAGAAGACCAAATCATATCAAACAATCAGCAGTAGCCTCAAATATCTGCGCTTTTTAAGCCAATCTGTCTTTTCCCACCAGAAGGCCAAATCAAACATTCAGCAGTAGAAGTCTTAATAATCTAGGCTTCCTAAGCCAATCCGTCTTTTCACACCGGAAGGCCAAATCAAAGCAAACAATCAGCAGCAGCCTTGAAAATCTGCGCTCTCCAAGCCAATCCGCCTTTTTCCACCAGAACGCCAACTCAAAACAAACAATCCGCAGCTGCCTTAAATATCTGCGCTTCCTGTGCAATCCGCCTTTCTACCGGAAGGCCGAATAAAAACCTTTTTTTTTTTTCGTAGCAACAGCCTTAAAAATCTGCGCTCGATAAGCCAATCCGTCTTTCTACCGAAAGGCCGAATAAGAAACAAATTTTTCGGAGCAGCAACCTTAAACATCTGCGCTCTTTGTGCTTACTCTACCAACAATTCTTAGTACTCAGTTTTAAATTACGAAACTTCCATTGTTGCTTGCGATACTTTCAACATCCAACATCGCGAAAAATGTCCTTTCAACTTCTGCTAGGGCTTTCCGATTAACTCGTAACCCCCGAAGCGCCCGGCTGGGTTATGAATCCCGTTATTCTTTACTTTGTTGTTGACACGATAAAACGGTTATTACGCGCCACGATTACCTACCCCGATGTCCACCCAGTCTATCCGCTGATTCAGAGAGTAATAGGGCGCCGTGCCGCGGCCAAGAGGTGAAATCTAAGAGTGGAAAAGTTTCATCACTCCTACTGCAAGCAGCAGCAACAGTGTCGCCCTAATATGCATAAAGACACTAGTAATTATGATAATGGCTGCACGGCTCAATGGTTGTCGCATCAGAGTTGTTGAGCTGCAGAAAATGATGAGGAGAAAAAAAAAACGAGCTATGCCCTATGTTACTAGGACATAACCATGGTCCAACGATGGACGTCATAAAAAAGGAAAGTGAATAAAAATGACGATTTTGTTTGTTTGGATGTTTCGCAGTTAACGATTTTTTCCCTCCACAGTTCTCGTTAGTCTGAAGGAGCCACTCCGTCGTGATCCTCCACTTCCTCCAACAAATAGACAACTTCCGTTTTGACAATATTGAATCAGCAGTTTTGGGTGTACGATTTCAAATGGTCGAGTGTATTTTTTACCATAGTTCCATGAAAGTATGAACAGAAGTAGCCATTCCTAACTTTTTGAAACACTACTTCGTAGTTAGTGTCGCGATAGGACTGTCAAATGAGATGTAAAGATGAGTTCAGTGACTTACTTTGGTAGCTGTTTGTTGTCGCACTCACTACATCTAGTGCTGTTTTTTTTTCCTGTATGTTATTCACTGGTCATTGAAGCGGTTGTCCATCGAAGA
>NC_073693.1:352944998-352974449 GCF_029784155.1 Uranotaenia lowii | reverse complement strand
TTCGCGGTAGAAAGACGGATTGGCTTATCGAGCGCAGATTTTTAAGGCTGTTGCTACGAAAAAAAAAAAAGGTTTTTATTCGGCCTTCCGGTAGAAAAGGCGGATTGGCACAGGAAGCGCAGATATTTAAGGCAGCTGCGGATTGTTTTGTTTTGAGTTGGCGTTCTGGTGGAAAAAGGCGGATTGGCTTGGAGAGCGCAGATTTTCAAGGCTGCTGCTGATTGTTTGCTTTGGCCTTCCGGTGTGAAAAGACGGATTGGCTTAGGAAGCCTAGATTATTAAGACTTCTACTGCTGAATGTTTTGATTTGGCCTTCTGGTGGGGAAAAGACAGGATTGGCTTAAAAAGCGCAGATATTTGAGGCTACTGCTGATTGTTTGATATGATTTGGTCTTCTGGTGGAAGAAGATGGATTGGCTTAGGAAGCGCTGATTTTTAAGGCTGCTGCTGATTGATTGTTTTGATTTGGCCTTTCGGTGGGAAAAAGACGGATATGGTTAGAAAGTGCAGATTTTTAAAGCTGCTGCTGATTGTTTGATATGATTTGGTCTTCTGGCGGAAGAAGACGGATTGGCTTAGGAAGCGCAGATTTTTACGGCTGCAGCTGATTGTTTGTTTTGATTTGGCCTTCTGGTGGAAAAAGGCGGATTGGCTGAGAAAGCGCAGACTTTTAAGGCTGCTGCTGGTGATTGTTTTGATTTGGCCTTCCGATGGAATAAAGACTGAATTGGCTGAATGAATGCAGATTGTTTAGATTGTTGCTGCTAATTGTTTGTTTTGGTTTGGCCTTCCGGTGGAAAAAGGCGGATTGGCTGAAAAAGCGCAGACTTTTAAGGCTGCTGCTGGGTGATTGTTTCGATTTGGCCTTCCGATCGAAAAAAGATAATTTGCCTTAGAAAAGCGCAGATTTTTAAAGCTGCTGCTGCTGATTGGTTGTTTTTATTTGGCCTTCCGATGGAAAAAGACGGATTGGCTTAGAAAGCCCAGATATTTTTAGGCTTCTGCTGCTGATGGTTTTCTTTGATTTGGCCTTCCGGTAGAAAAAACGGGACTTGGCTAAGACTGTTGATGCTGATTGTTTGATTTGATTTGACCTTCCATTGAAAAAAAAAGGAATTGGCTAAAAAAGCGGAGAAAATATTAAGACTGTTGCTGCTGATTATTTGTTTTGATTTGACCTTCCGATGGAAAAAAAAAACGGAATTGGCTGAGAAAGCGCAGATTTTCAAGACTGTTGCTGCTGATTGTTTGTTTTGATATTTCCTTCCGATGGGAAACAGGTCAGATTGGCTTAGGAAGTGCAGATTTTTAAAGCTGTTACTTTTCAATTGCCTTTGATCTCAATTGAACAACTACTAGGCGACCGTCATAAAGCTTGAAGCGTAATAAAAAACTAACTTTTTTCATACTTCTGTTAAGTCAAACCATTTTTCAATTTGACCTGCTTCCTTCCGTAAAACAAAACACAAACCTCACTCCGTTTCGCAACCAATCGAGGAACAATTTTAAGACAAACGGAAACGCATTTGTTTAGTCACTCCTTCCGGTTGGGTGGTGGTGGTAAGGAAAAGTGTTTTACTAAAATGGTCCGAAGGCGTTCTTTCCTGAGCCCTACACCGTTGTATACCTACTTCTTTAGCATTTGTTTCGCCACGAAGGAAATTAGCTTCCTCTGGGCGGATGAAAGTACGGGGGGCGATCCAATGTTGTGGTTTGTGAAGGAATGGAATAAATATCCTGCTTCTCCCTTCTTCGTGGCCGATGTTCGAGCTCCTTACAGCCAGAGCAATTGCAATTTGTTACTTCACGTATTAGAAGAGAAAGCGGTTTACCTACTGTGGATCAAACAAAGAGTTCCAACGTAGCAGGGCTTTGATATGGAAAGTGAGTTGGTTAGCGGGAGGAAAAAGCATAAAGTTGTGGCTAGAGTTTAGTTGATTTATGCAACCATTCTCGGGCAAGAAGATTGAGTGTGATTCGACGAGATGAATCATTCTGAGGAAGCTTTTTCTTTCTTTCGTTCTTTCGCTGCTAAATATGGGGCACAAGTTCAGCAGACAAGACAGGCGATCGTTTCGGATAAAGTGTTGGAGAAGAATGATGGGTTCAGATTTCGGGAATAATTGCAGCTTTGGCACAATCGCAAAGATGATTCGCTTAATTGGTAGTAATTGTTTAATACAGCTCCAAGTAAAATTATATCTGGGATGTTGATGAAGATGGATTAAGCTTTCAATTAAGTTGACGAACAAAGATTTCGATTGAAGAAAATAAATCCATATTTACTCATCAGGAAATTTTGAAGCGCAGTTATTTCACAACATTTGACCAAAAGTTTTGACCATTTTATGACATTTTTTTACTTTGAAGAATTAGAAGTAGCCACTTGAAGTGGATTTACGAATACGAATACGAATATACGATTTAAAAAAAAGATCGGAAGAATCGAAAATTTAATTTTCATACCAAATGACTTTAAAATGATTAAAACATCGTAATCTGACGTTCTGACAATCTAAAAATATTAATTTGAATCGATTTCATTTAGTTTAGCAGATATTAGCAGTTCAAAATTTTGGTGACTTATAATTGTGTGTGACCCATGATTGTGGGGGGACTGTATAATGAAAGAATTCATAAAATAAAAACTTTGAATTATCAAGCTAAATTATCGTTTAACTATCTGGTTGACCTCTATTGTTGTGTTTTGATTTTTTTTTTCTGGTACTCTCATGTTATTCATCCCCATGACTTTCATTGCAATAATATTCTGTAGGATGATTAATTTTTAAACTATTTTCACATTTTATGTGTAATCAAACCGAGCTTGTCACTTCACTTTGTACTTGATTTCAATTTTGAGAGGTTCCTCATAAAGTTGACGGACGAGCTTTCTGAAAAACTATTTCCTAAACCATCCTCAAAGTGGGAAAGAGAGAGAGGGGCAATCCAGACGGCAAAAAAATTTGCAACCGCAATCACTGTCATTATAATCAACCGTACCGTCGCATCGCCGCCATGCCATGTGTACGATGTTCCAATCTATTATGATCATCATTAAAGCACCAGCATTATTCCTGTTTGGCGTCTTGACCATCAACATAATCATTATCATCATCATCATCTTCTTCTCCTTCTGCGGGAGCTTCGTCAACATTTCGCCTCATCGCGGCGAAATGTCATCGTCGTCGTCGCCAGATGTTTGTCTCGTTGTTGTTGTTATCATTACGTTTGTGATGCGTCGTCTCTCGCAGTACAGCTATGTATTTGATGGACTTCTCCTCACTTCAAGAGGATTGCAAAATCCTGCTCCCTACAACAACTACCCCCATTCCTAGTTAACTACTTTTGTTTCGTTTTATTTTGTTCTGCACTTCGATTTAAAAACACAGTGGACTAGAGAGACCGTTATTCTGTTAAATACTTTATTCGTTTGAAGCATGTTAAGATTCGAATCTGCATTTACCTTAAGAGGTAGAAAAATCTGGCTCGAAGGACCACCTTCAATAGTATTCTAATCATTATCAGATGTCTCGTCTGTTAATAATCCACACGGTAACCCTGCTGACCTAATAGGTATTGTATTCAAAAATTTCAACCTTGCATTCGATCTAGTAACCCATTATGTCTGATGATCACTACAAGCCCATTTTTAGTACTGTGCACTGACGCTATGTTTCGCCACCAAATACGCCACCAAATAAAGCCATATTTACAAAAAAATTAACGATTCCATAAATTATACAGCAATTAACGTCATCAAATCTCTTGCACTAAAGTTCCATATTTGGAATGAAAATCAATCAAATTGCTCTTTAACTTATGACAAACGATCGTCTTTTTCCATATGGATAGTACGTTCGACATCCACAAAACAAAGCTTTCCGAAAGCCGGCTGCGGGCAGCGGCCCTCTACATAGTGTTTATTTATTGTTTGGTAAATCGTTTCGCTAACCGTGTAGGTTACCTCTGTTGTATGTGGGGAACTTCTTTCCGGAACGTTCACTTTGGCTGGCGTGGACCGTATATACTAGATGAATGCTGATTGAGTTAATGAAAATGAACTGCCAAACTAAGCCATCTTCCAGGCCCACTTGGGGTATGAGGTCGTTGTTTCTACACACGTTTCTACGTACGTTGTTTTTCTTATGTGGAATGAATCGATTTGCGTCATCGAAGCATAGGCACAATAGCAAGACTACTTAGTAGAACAGGAAATGTTGTCCTTATACAATGAGCGAAATGTATTTTGCTTGTTGAAATAAGATTCGTCAATATTTTCTTGCAGATTGTTTAAAATTCTTCAACGGATAACTTAAACATAAGTTTACTTTTTTGGATGAAAGCAATTGGCGTTCTGGAATAAAAATATGAAAAATGGAGGGAAAAGCATGAAAAGTACCACTTACTTAGTTCTACAAAATTAATCCTTTCAATCTACTATGTACAAGCTGGGTTGGTAAATTTCGCCCCATCACGCTTGACCCGACGAGTTTTGTTTCATCAAGCGACCGGCACCGTACTCAATTGACGGAGCCTCACTACTCCGCATGGCGGATATAAAGCACGACAACAATCAACATTTCTCCGTCATGCGACTGGCGAAGCTCCTACACATTGTCAAATTTCTCCTGAGAGTGACTGACAAAGCTCTTCACACTTCGATCGGCTGCTGACGGTAGGTACAACTAATTGAACGACTTGCTGGCAGAGAGCAATAAAAAAAACCGAAAACAGGCTTGCTGGCAGAAGCAACAATAATAATAAATGCTTTTCTTTTTCGTCATCGGTCCGTTTGAATGCGATTGCTTGACTAGGAAATTCTTTTAGCTTCAAATGACTGGGGAAATGAATGACTGGCAAACGAAGTGACGTTAAGGAACAGTCAAATGAGTTTGACGGACCAAGAAGCTCAACAGTTACAGTAATTTGACTAATGACGTTGAATCGTGCCAACCCTGTGTACAAGTCAATAATAATACTTCTTCGAAATATTTGATAAGATAACTGTATTTTTAGACGCTTTCTCGTATTCCAAAAGTTTTTTAAAAAAATTCCTCTAGAAGCCATCAGGGACGGTCTACGAAGGATCAGATCTTCACATTAAGGCAAATCCTCCACAAATGCCGTGAACACATCCCTACGCAACATCTATTCATCGACTTCAAAGCCGCATACGACACGATCGACCGTGACGAGCTATGGAAAATCATGGACGAGAACGGCTTTTTGGGGAAGCTGATCAGACTAATCAAGGCGGTGAAACACAGTGCTGTGCGCGGATTTGCGGTGAATTATCGAGTACATTAGAATCACGCAGGAAGTTTCGACAAGGTGATGATCTATCCTGCATGATGTTCAACGTGGCGCTAGAAGGTGTTATTTGACGAGCGTCGATCCAGTCAACTTATCTGCTTTGCCGATGACATTGATAAAGTCGGCAGATCATATGCGGCGGTGGGGAAGATTTACCGCAAACTGAAACGCGAAGCAGGAAGGATTGGATTAATGATTAGTACGTCCAAGACGAAGTATATGCTGGCTTGCGGATCCGATACCGATCGAACCCGCTTGTCCAGTAATAACAAGGTCACGATCGATGGCGATGAGCTGGAGATAGTCGAAGACTTTGTCTATCTCGGCTCACTGGTGACCGCAGACAATGACACCAGCCGTGAGATCCGGAGGCGAATTATCAGCGGAAGTCGTGCCTACTATGGACTCCACAAGCAACTGCGGTCGAGAAAACTTAGCCCTTAGTTTAAAATGTACATTATTCTGTTTATTGAAACATATAATTTTCCGTGAAAATTAGAAAATCAGGCAAAATCTCCAAGCAACCAGAATTTCCTTAAATAGGTTCCATAGAAGCTTAATCAGCTCTCGTTTGTGTCTGAAGAGAATGCTAATCAGCTCAAAATTTAAGTTCTTAAAGCTACTTTCAAGTTCGTTTAGGTGGCTGTAGAGAACGCTATTCAGCTTCTAAGAGAATGTCAAGGAACTTCTACGCGCCGAAAAAAATCCAATTCACAGATTGCTCCAGATGTCAAATTGCTAGGTTGCCGGTCTATCATAGACCATGATTATATTGTTTTGGTTTTAATTATATTGTTTTGATTACGAAAGATGCTTACGTCTAGAGAATTGAACCGCTGCTCTCTAGGTTGCAATGAAACTCACCAGCCTCTTGACCATTCCAGCAATACCCAAGCAACCAAAAGTCACATATTCATTTGAACGAGGGCATTGAAAGTTACATATTGGCTGACAAAGAGAATCAACTGCCCAATTCCCTTTAGTGAACTTTATGTACCTATTAATGAACTTGAAAGTTGCAAAAGTGATCAATATGTACGTTGTATGTGACTTGTTTTGCCCAATTCCCATGAGTGAACTATATGCACTCATTAACAAACTTGAAAGTTGCAAAAGTGATTTATACGTACGTTATACGGGACTTAAGTCACATAAAGAGCACAAAAGTGCTCAAAACGGGATTTGGTAAGTCACATAAAAGGCACAAAAGTGCTCAAACGGGATTTGGTAAGTCACAAAAAGTGCATTGATGTGCTTTCAAAATCAAATCACCACTTAGAGTTTTAGTTTCAGTTAGAACAACATCTAGGCGTGGTCTCGTGGTAGCGTGTTCGATTCTCACCACGAAGCTCGGGGTTCGATCCCCAAGCCGGGCAAGTTTTTTTCAATAAGTTATTTGGTAGTTGAGTGACCATTATGGTGCGATATATGTAGGAAATGTAGGATAGAAGCAATTGAGCAATTTGTCGAGTTTGGAATCCGGCGCATGGCATCATGGCGGCACCATGTACAGAACATAGTAAATAATCAAGAGAAGGTGATTTGAACAAAATCCAAGGGTGCAGTTGAAATAGAGAGAGATTTTTTGTTCATTTAGCGATTTTTTGGAGGCTGAATTAAAAGGCCGCTGGAAGCTGAATAGAAGATCACTAAGACTTGTTTTGAAACTTGAAAGTATCAATAAGAACTTAAATTTTGAGCTGCATAGAATGTACTTCATATCAATGATGGGGCTGAGTATGCGTTATTGTACCTGTTTTAGGGGACTTTTGGTTGCTTGGGTAGTTCATTGCCACTGTAATAATTAGTATTTAAACTTAAAGTCATGTGAGATGATTGAATAGGTTGGTCAGTAGATTGTACCTCATTTTGTTTGAAGGACTTTCAGCACACAATATGAATAGTAACAAAAATTCATATCATCAAAAATTTATTCGAATATCTTAACATTTATAAGAAAAATTCGAAAAAATCTTGAATCCCATTTGTAAATATCAGTACAGATATGAACAAAACAAATACCATGACAAGAAATTGACAGACAAACACGTTCTGCTGGACGCGTTCTGCTTGTAGTTTCAGGAATGATTTAACTTTTATAATTTTCATATTTTTGTGAAATCTCACAGCGTGAATTGTGGCACCTCATTAGAATGTATGTAGATTAAATTTGCTTTCCAATGAATGTACTTTTTTTGGTCCAAACAAAGTAAAAGCACTGGTAATCCGAGTACAACCTGACGGTGGACCACAAAAACAGATGAAATTTCAATTTGTAAAAAAATCTTTAAAAAATTCCAGTTAATTCAATTTGTGTTGCATCATAAATCTAAAGACAACAAAAGGTTAGAATTAGAATAAATTTTGTAGTCATATTTTTTCAAAAACTCTACCACCGCTTGAACACTTTCTACTAGCAATCGAATGAAAAGTAGGTTTTTCAGACCGCTTTTTTTTAACTTTTTGTGACCATTTCATTAAAAAAATTTTTTTTAATGTTTCTTGGCTTCATGATGTAGACATTAACTTCAGCTTTCATATGCATAAGACAAATATTTTTTGGACGTGTAATATATAAACTACAGCAGTTTTTGTGAGGCATGTTTTTTCGGATTGTTTTTTCTTCCATGCTGAATATCGAGAAAACTAGTAGCTATAGCTATATATAATTTTCTGAACATATTTTACTGACGTAACATTCTATTGATATAAGTTGCATTGTAATCGGTTAGATATATAAAGAGTTATAACGATTTTTGCTTGGAGTGCCAAATTGACACTCCTAGTGCTGATAAGAGTAACGAAATGTAGTGCGGATAAGGGTTAAAAGCTTAGAATTCAAAGCTTCAAAGATTTTTGTTTTAAAAAGATGTCAATTTTTTAACAATGCAATTTTTCGAACCTAGCATAAATAAAATTACAATCACGATTTAAAACATTTAAAGGACAAAGTATCACTATGTAGAGACTTATCCAATAACCATTCTAAAAATTATCCAAATTCTTCATCTGACATCCTTTAATCGAAGTTCCGGATGCTTGCCAGAGAAAGAGAGAGAGAGAGAAACAAGAAAAAAGCACATCAACACTCCCTAATCCCGAGCCAAAGTATGCAACAAATCCGGTTCAAATCTTTCACCTTGGCCGGGCCGAAGGGATTGCCACAAGGATGGATGGACGGGATGGATGGAACGAAATGGGACTGGACGCGCAGATCACGGTCAAGGTACAAACTCGTCCCGTACAACCCAACCAGTCCGTTCTTGGCTCGTGCGTGACCGCTACCTCAGGGAACCTCTGGACCCTGTCCGCCCCCTTCATTTCGTCGATTGAAGAGCAAAGAATGATGCAAAAAAAAGCTCTACAACCACGATGATGATGATGGCAACAAATGGGGATCCGACCCGAGAGTAAAGGTGCTGCTGCTAGACAATTGGCGACGGCGACGATGCGCAAAAATCCGGTCTTACCGGTTCAGCAGCCGTTCTCGTTTGGTTTGGTTCGGATGCCCTGGGTCCTCCCCGGTGCCAATTCCGCCATTTACGGGGCATATATACGATGAGAAGATACCTAAACGTGTATTTTTTTTTTTTTTTTGAGCTACGGTTCTGGCAATGTTTAGTTGGCATCGCGGAATCCAGTAAATCGTAAAATGAGCCCGGGCTGCATCCTTCTAAATACACGCCTAAACGTCAGCACCGATTTATGTTATTTCACGGGAATGCCTCAGCTCTCAGGAAAACCGTTTGCGGTCGACATGCATCGAGGAATCGGAACCCCGAGAATCGGAAGGAGAATCAGGAGAAAAACATCGAGCAAGTCAGCAACAAGGTCGTTTACACGGCCTTCATCACAGTTGCAGCAGCAGCAGCTTTTCTGTGTTAAAGGTGTATGGTTGATTATCGAGAGCATGTGTGTTAGGTAGGCGAACGCTTGTGCTTATGCTAGCAGGAAATCGGACTCGGAGAAAGGTTGGAGTGAAGTTTCTTGGGAATTCAAAGTACTGAAAATTATGTTCAGGAAATTGTTGAATTGGCAGTGAAAGTTTTTATTTTCAATTTTCTAAATTATACTACGAGTAATGTTAGAAACGGAATAGATAGGGTAACGGACCAATTTTGGACCGCTTTGGGAAGTGGCTATGCTATTTTCTGAAATAAAAAAGTACATGTTACAATTTTTTACTGCTTTATCCGTTCATTACGAAGATCAAGGCTTTTTCTATCGAAACATATCGCCGTTTGTTGCAATATAACAAGATTTAAGCTTAAAAGCTCGTTTCTTTGATCATTACTCAGGTCGGTATTTTGGACCACCAGGTTTCTATTTTGGACCACGCTTTGGACCTATTTTGGACCACCCTTAAGCTGAATTATTTTTTTTCTAAATTTTGCTATACTTACAACCGCGATTGATGCGCAATTATAACAATGATTCAGTTAATCTCTACCTTTCCTATTCTTGCAGTCAAGTTTTGTTTGTTCACGTTAATTAATTCCAAATTTTTCCCTAGCCTCTATTTAGCTACATTGTTTGTTGAATAGTTCCTACTATAACCATCTGTTATTTTCCAATAACTTCCACTGCTTTTAGACAGTAGTTTTTGATAAGAATAGAGTAAAAACAGAAAAATTCCCCAGTTATATAGTGTGTTTCAAATGTATTGAAAATTCCGACAGCATACTACAATCTCAACGAAATTTGTTCTGCAGTGTTTTATACTGACCAGTTGACTTATCTTTAGGATCTATTTTAGAACGCAAATCTCCTTCACGCGACCCAATGATAAGTCTGACATTATCAACTCCGCAACATTAATTGATGCATTTTCAGTTCCAAAACCTCAATGGATTTGGTTTGGCTTTAGCACTGTAGAATATAGATCTATTGTATACGAGAATTATGCGATATTTTTAACCACCATTCTCAAAAATTCTGTTTTGATCAACTTTTGTTCTACAAAAAAAAAATTGTCGTTGGAGTAAATTCTTCAACACTTTTTTTCAGAAATTGCATAACCTCAGGGGCTGAAAAACTAGATTTTTAGTACTTTTTCGCGTGTAATATTTACAAATTTCATCCATTTTTTTTTAAGTTTTGAATCATGTTAAGATTATCATAGCTATGGTTGAATATATTATTTCCTAAAATTGTTCTACTATGAACTGAGATATTTCAACTGCTACAAATATTAAAATCTGTTAGGGTAAATGATCTTGAGCGGAACTAGTCGAAATCTGATCTTGAGCGGAACCATTTACTTTTCCTAAGATCTAGGCAATGGTTATTTATGAATCTTATCGAGATGTTCATAAAACACTTTTTTAAGATCTTTGCATACAATGTTTGTCATTTTTGCTAAAATTTATGGAATGAAATAATGTTATTAAAAGCTTTAAAAACATACGCTTTTCTGCTGCAATTTTCACCAATCTATGCTGACTTTGAACGTCAATTTATGTAACTCTTGGCCGCTATAAACTGATTCTCAATGATTAAAATGGTAGAAAAATTCTTAAAAAAAGCATTATTCGGGTTTTTGTAACAAGTTTTCCATTAAAATATCAATTAATCGCTTAGTTTTTAAAAGTAAAATATGATCTTGAGCGGAACCATCTTTGATCTTGAGCGGAACTACTAGCTTCCGAAAAAAACCGCTAGGTTCGCTGCCTTATGCCTTATGTCTCACACGCAGGTTTTACCCCTGAATGTAAGCAATACCCTTTTATTTTTCTTATTATATCAGCTTTAGGTACAGAAAAAATATAAAATTAAGCTCGATTAAAACTAAAAATTTATTTAATTGGTGTCACAGCGTACCAAACCAGGCACTCAAAATGTTTAATTTATTGGAGTACAGGAAATGTTTTCGATTCTTTCTTTCAGAAGGACGATGGTCAGGTGGAGGAAGGCTTTCATACACATTTTTTGGCATTATTCGAGAACTAATGAAGCTAATAAAGTAAAATCATTATTCCAGAATGAGAATCAATCTTCATTGCCATTACTATTCGATCTCCAAAAGCAGCTTTCGATTAAAGAGGTAGTTCTTGATGTTTAAATTCCAATAGCAAACGATATACCAATAAACAAAAATTCAAATTATTTTTAACACAAATTCTTTCAGTTCTAAAATGTGTTGCAAAGCACATCTGGTTAGCTATTTTATAATACTTAACGATTCAATTGGTGGCCTGGTTTTAAACCTATCCGATTCCCTACTGTTTGATGTTTAGACTTGAACTCATGGAAATCGGTTTTGGAAATAAGTATTTTATCTATTGGGCTAAATGCTTTCCATATTTTTTTTAAATATGAATTAATTTTATCGTGATTCCTAAGAAACTGGAATTTATTATAAACTTTGTTGTATGAATAAGTTGTTTCGAGCAAGAATGCTGAAATCAGAGAAAAATCTGAAATTTCATAGAATTTTGAGCAAATTTTTATTACAGAATCTGTGCCACTGAACACAGAAATATGTAATATTCACAGAACTTCAGAATTTTGAATAGATTTCCAAAATTATTAAGATTTCTTTCTATGAATTAGAAAAGTTTGATAAGAATTTCAATGTAAACTGAGTTTTCCCAACTAAAATATAAAAAAGAAGCAATTTATCAAAAATTTTCAATTAAATTAAAGGAATTAGCATCACCGAAATCCATCACTGAGTTTTGAGAAAAAAGTACAAAAAATCAGAATTTTTTCTCAAAACACTTTGATTTAGAGCAATGTACAGTTTTATTTGCAAAATCTGTAATTTAAGGCATCTTCTTTTGTATTACTGACTTTGTCGTAACCTTCAAAAGTTGTTCGGGGTAATATGACCCTAAACACGCACATTCAAATAATCACTCAAATACACTAACGAACCTAATTTTTGAGTTGAAAAACTAAAATTTGAGTCTAGAGAATCTATTCCTTCAAAATAAGATACAGTGAATCAAAGTGAATTTTTTTTAAGTAAGAAATAAATTTGAACGGTTATTTTGAGAACAACTTTGGAAGGCTAAGTTTTTGTTATTTATGTGAAAACATAAATTTTTGAACTTTAAAATCTTAAAAGATGATATTTAATTGAAGTTTTCATAGTTACACAAAGATTTGGAATGATAGCTATTAAAGATATTTACAGTACAAAATGGTTCCGCTCAAGATCATATTTTAGTTCCGCTCAAGATCAGCATGGTTCCGCTCAAGATCAGAATTCTTTCTTCAGTAAAACAGCTTTAGAGTGATCAGGGTTTACTCTAAAATATTCCACAAATCATCATTAGAAAGCAGAAACCAAGATCTATCCGCTGAACTAAAAAAAATTTCGTTCGGATATAACCCTTAACCATACCGCTTGGTCAACTGTTCCGAGTTTCGTCGAATTGAGCCAATTAGTTCCGCTCAAGATCATTTACCCTACATATTTGCGATTTGTTGTCGTTTTTTTTTCTCCAAACCCCTACTTTAGACGGGGTTTATATTTCGTCTCTTCTACCTAACCAAGTAGTGAAGCTGCATTACATGTAGGTTCACTACAACAAAAAAAATCTCTCGAAAATAAACTCTGTATGGTTGAAACTTTTTGACCAAACTGTCAATAATTTTTCATGAAGTATAAAAAATAAAGACTTATAATAAAAAAAATGGTGCATGTTTTTAAACTTCTTTAAGCTGTAGCTTTTGACAACTGCTAATCAAACAGTAGTCATTGTGGTGAATACGGCAATTATTATATATGTAGAAATCGTTCCGGTAAAATGAATAAAAAAAAAGATGAATTTGATTCAGTGTATCTAACGCTAAGTTATCGTTGAAATGCAGAATTGTGTCTATTCACTCCATCATCATCTAAACGAGGATGAGTGAAAGAGAAAATAATAATAAATCGGTTGAGTGAAGGAACCGCGAGGATGAGAGCGTCATTCTATCATCGATTGTTGCTAAAGGTAGTATTGTGCGAGGACTAATCTGCTGATAAAAGCAAAATTTGTCGAAAACACTATTTTAAAATGTAAGGCAAGTTTAAGATACGACAATGGCGCAGTTTGGTTAGCGGATCAGCTCAAAAACCCTCGGTAAGTTGGCAAAAACAAAAATGGAATTGGTGTAATGGTATTTGAAGCAGCTACTGGAAAACCGTAAAATAAACCATGTGTTTTTAACAAGGTGCAAATAAAATTACCGGATATAAAAGAAGAACAGAGCGAGAGAACTCTGACATTCAAAAAAAGGAGATATGATAAAGCGAGAGACTTTTGTGCGAAAATGAAGCCATGAGATTTTTATTTTACAGTTTTTTCAGTATCTTGATTTGAAATGAAGACGATCCTTCGTTCTCGGTTGGAAGCCTGAGACGAGGATTGCTAAATTGTCGAATTTGGAATGGAGAATTTGTGTTTGTAACAGATACTGAAGAGTTGTAAAAAAAAAAACTGTTGAATCATGTAATGAAAAAAAAGAGAGATGGAAAAAAATCGATCAGAGCGAGAGAACTCTGATTATGAGCAGAGCGAGAGTACTCTGGTGTATGGAAAAATGATTAAAGGTAAAGAGCGAGAGACTCTTCTTGTATGAAACCATGGGAGTTATTTTGCACAGTTTTCAGTATCTTGCTTCAAATTTAAAAAACAATCCATAGTTCTCGGTTGAAATCCTGAGACTATGATTCAGGAGTTGACCTTCATTCAGTAAGAGATTGAAGAATGTAACGACTACAGGAGAGTTGTGAAAATATCACTTTTCCCAATGTGTGGAAAAGGAAATTGCAAAAAAAAAGATCCTAAGTTCTCGGTTGGAAGCCTGAGACAGGAATTCAGTGTGTTGAAATTCATTAGAAAGAGATTAAGAATGTAAAGGCTACAGGAGAGTCGTGGAATATTTCTTTTCACCATGTGCTAAAACAGAAATATATAAAAAGGCACACTGATGCTATAAAAAAGAGGTTGAAGAATGGTAGAGCTTTTGAATGAAAATTAAAATATGAATCTCAAATTTGAGCATATCTTGAAAAATTAATTTGAGTATCATTTGTGCATGTGAAACTATCTTAAGCTCTTGGTTTGCAACGTAGACTAGGATATTTGATCTTAAAAAAAATGAATTAAGAGAGATGGGAGATTGAATTATAGTTCCAATTAATATTGGTTCTGATATATTTCGCTTCACGGATGAAAGGTTAAAATAGGAAAGAAAGAAAATAAATAATAAAGCATATAGAGCAAATTAATATTCAAGAAATGGGAAAAAAAGAATGGATTTTTTTGTGCTATAAATTAAAAAAAATCAAATGTAGTTTTGTGAATTTTTTTTTTTAACAGTTTATTAAAAACAAGGTGATTACAAAATGGTTTAGTCACGAAACTAACGGTTTGTAAAGAGTTGTTCTACGCACGATAAAGATACAGGAAAAAGTAGAGCACAAATGAAACCTTATTCAGAAACATTTACTGAGTGTAAGAATGTACATTAAAATCTGAATTCTTGCTCATGTATGAATTACTTTGCTGTTTTAAATCTTTTTGAGATTATTGCGAGCTGAAATATTTGAAATTATTAAGATTTAAAATGATTTAATGATACTCAAATTAATTTTTCAAGATATGCTCAAATTTGAGATTCATATTTTAATTTTCATTCAAAAGCTCTACCATTCTTCAACCTCTTTTTTATAGCATCAGTGTGCCTTTTTATATATTTCTGTTTTAGCACATGGTGAAAAGAAATATTCCACGACTCTCCTGTAGCCTTTACATTCTTAATCTCTTTCTAATGAATTTCAACACACTGAATTCCTGTCTCAGGCTTCCAACCGAGAACTTAGGATCTTTTTTTTTTGCAATTTCCTTTTCCACACATTGGGAAAAGTGATATTTTCACAACTCTCCTGTAGTCGTTACATTCTTCAATCTCTTACTGAATGAAGGTCAACTCCTGAATCATAGTCTCAGGATTTCAACCGAGAACTATGGATTGTTTTTTAAATTTGAAGCAAGATACTGAAAACTGTGTAAAATAACTCCCATGGTTTCATACAAGAAGAGTCTCTCGCTCTTTACCTTTAATCATTTTTCCATACACCAGAGTACTCTCGCTCTGCTCATAATCAGAGTTCTCTCGCTCTGATCGATTTTTTTCCATCTCTCTTTTTTTCATTACATGATTCAACAGTTTTTTTTTTTACAACTCTTCAGTATCTGTTACAAACACAAATTCTCCATTCCAAATTCGACAATTTAGCAATCCTCGTCTCAGGTTTCCAACCGAGAACGAAGGATCGTCTTCATTTCAAATCAAGATACTGAAAAAACTGTAAAATAAAAATCTCATGGCTTCATTTTCGCACAAAAGTCTCTCGCTTTATCATATCTCCTTTTTTTGAATGTCAGACTTCTCTCGCTCTGTTCTTCTTTTATATCCGGTAATTTTATTTGCACCTTGTTAAAAACACATGGTTTATTTTACGGTTTTCCAGTAGCTGCTTCAAATACCATTACACCAATTCCATTTTTGTTTTTGCCAACTTACCGAGGGTTTTTGAGCTGATCCGCTAACCAAACTGCGCCATTGTCGTATCTTAAACTTGCCTTACATTTTAAAATAGTGTTTTCGACAAATTTTGCTTTTATCAGCAGATTAGTCCTCGCACAATACTACCTTTAGCAACAATCGATGATAGAATGACGCTCTCATCCTCGCGGTTCCTTCACTCAACCGATTTATTATTATTTTCTCTTTCACTCATCCTCGTTTAGATGATGATGGAGTGAATAGACACAATTCTGCATTTCAACGATAACTTAGCGTTAGATACACTGAATCAAATTCATCTTTTTTTTTATTCATTTTACCGGAACGATTTCTACATATATAATAATTGCCGTATTCACCACAGTCATTAATAATGATTGTAAGATTAACGATTACGTAGTTTAAAACATAATCACAAAAAGTAAGTTAAAACAATGATTGGCTTGGTTTTATGCCGATTGAAGTGAACATCGTCTATAGGCGAGTTTGGACTTTAGAGAGTTGATTAAATAAAACAATGTCAAAATTCAAAATTTTCTACATATCAAACGATTGAAATAGTGTGAATTATACTTTTCATATCGCCGTACTACGTTGTTTTACGTTCAAGAACATTTAACAGCAAGTTCAATACTCAGGTTATGTTGGGTGGTCCAAAATAAGTCCCTAAAGAATTAAGTAGGACCTATTTTCGACATGGGTCAAATTACTATCGAAACAAGTTTTTTTGGTTCTTCGGGCTTGCAAACTAGTTTTCATGTGTTTTGTCATAGGTGTGAACATGTTTGTAGTTGTTAAATTCATCACAGCTTGGCAGAAAACTTCTTGGAAGTTGACTCCAATAATGACACGTCCTCCTGAAATGGGCTTGATTTGGTCCAACCGTTAAAAATCAAAACTTCTTTTTCAATTTTCTATGTCTTATCAGCTTATTTAAATGAAATGTCAGATATGATTAGAATCATAACAAGTAGCTTTAACTATATTTGATCAAAATTTTCATGGTTAACATGATTTATGAGAGAAAAATTGGAAAAAAGCTGCAAGGTGGTCCAAAATAGGTACCCGGTCCAAAATAAGTCCGTTACCCTATATATTAAGTTAACGCTATTTACGGCGTGGCTTATTTTTTAATGGCGACCAACAAAAATAGAGTTAAAGTTGATAATTTCCAACGTGGTCGTTTATTGATACAAAAGCCACATTAAGGGAGGGGGTCATGGGGGACACTCAAAGGGGGGAAGGAGCAAACCAAATTGAAAACTTCAAAAAGGGCACGATTTAAAGATAAAAATTTCATTAGACTTTAGGATTTGACACATAATAATACTCATATTGTAAATATATTTTCACCAAGGGCTCTCTATGTCATATTTGTTTTAAATAAAATTATTTTCGGAGTCCCCTTTCATTACTCGCTTCAAAAGTTCCTGTATAGAATATAAGTATTAATGAATTTCCCGATATATTTTATGTTATGAGCATGAATTGAAGATTTATTCAAGATGTATGTATGTATGTATGTATGTATGGTATGTAATTGAACCCACCAGTGGCTGACAGGTCTTTCGACCCGAGGCGGTACGGGAAGTCTCGATCACACATTCAAATATTGTCCATGCTTAACTCACAAACAATAATTGCAGCACAACCAAGGGGTCCGCTACCACTGGCTTGGGACAGGTTTGACTCATCTTACTAACTTCCAACTGTTCGAAACAAATAAAGAATTCTGAAAAGGTACTTAAATAACCTACTCATGATTCAAAATTTGCCGAGATACTCCGGCTGGCTTGAACCCACAATCCATTGTATATTAGTTTTTGGATCGTTCGATGCCCTGTCCAATCCCCCCACCAATTCCCCTCTAATAGAGTTAAGCTATTTCGATTGTTGAAATATAATAAAAAAAAAGTTGCACATTTTTAACATCTTACCTCATACCATTTTAAAAGGATACTAAACTTTTTCGATGAAAGGTTACTTATCTTTCTCCTTAAATGGTTTCGTGAATTCATCAACTTTTCAACTGGATCGCCTATTCTACCAAGGAAATCCATTTGAATTTTGATCATTTCTTCAATCAAATGTTCTGATGAACCTTAAAGAAAATAATGAAGATAAACACTGCCTTTTTCCTGTTATCTATATACTTAAATTGCAGTAAGGAGAAATAAAATTTAAAAACTCATGAGAGTTATTTTTATGAATCTCAAACGTTTTGGATTAGTTGAAATGAAAAAGAGTAGAAAATTAAACCACAATTTAAACAGTTTGGCTACCTTCAAGACCAATAAATCGGTGAAAAGTAAACTCAGTTTATAATAACATATTTATTTTTAATTTTTTAATAAAAATCAATCAATAAATAAATAAACATGTTATTATAAACTCAGTTCAATTTTTACAAAAGAAGTTGAAATTAGAGCAAGTTTTCCATCTGTTTGCACGAACTTTGTTTCATGACTAGTTTTATTTTTTCAAAAACTGATTTTTTGTATTTTTGTCTGTCAAACATCTGGATCACGTAAAATTTAAAGCTAGTTTTTCGGTAAAAAAAACAATAACAGTCATTAGGCCAAGCCTTCCTATTTTTTTAATAATTGAACACACGCTAACAAAATTCAGATTATAATAGATTCAAAAAAGAAGTTTTTAGTTCATTTCAAGCTTAAGTTCATATCAATTTATTTACTTGTAGAATTCTTCAGTTACTATCTAAAGACTGTCTTTTCTAGAAGCTTTTTATGCTTCCATATTAAAAAAAAAAATACTTTAAGTGTCTTAGAATGTGGACATCAATTTTAATGGGAGTTTCATAAAAAAAAAACAGAAATTCACACACACTCGATGACCTTCTGCTTGACTGACCAACGTACACTCTTAAAGTGCAAATCCGTGCCTGATGATTCGGAACAACCCTTGGACAGACATTGCTACGAACGAGAGCATACACTTTTTATAAAAGAAATATTCCCTGCTAGCTGCAATGATTTTTCCCGTCACATAACCTAATCAAAATGATTCATTATTGATCATCGTAATTGTTATCTAGCGTAATAATTCAACCTCAAACCTGAAAGGAAGGACTTTCCACCATGTGCCTTTTCTCGGGTTAATTTGTCTACGAGATTTCATGAAAGAGTTGGATGTTTAAGTTCAACGAGGTGAAATATCTCACGACAAGTGCAAAATAAGGATGGTGAAAATATACTGAAATATAAATATTTTATAGGTCTTTCAATCTTCTCGTACAACTGGAAATAAATAAAATAAAAATCCACTTAGCTTATCGGTATACATGAGGTGCTTCTTCAAAATTGAATGCCCGCCTAGCTGAAAAATAGGCCAGGAAAGATCCGAGTGGCGTAGGTCCTTTCGAATCACGAACTTTGAAAAACCAAACCTATTCACATTTTTATAACTATTCATCACATCACGGAAAGTATTAATTCAAAATGCACTCTATTTTCAATGAAATTTGAACAAATCAGTTATTTGAATTCAACTTGTAAAAAAATTATTTATTTCCGACAGCAGAAAATTTTCCATCCGCATTCGTCCAAAGCCTGCTTCGTTCCCCTAATTGAAGACTTATTCAAGATGTATAAATATTTTTTTTATTTCCAAATTTGGTTGCATTTGCATGATCAGTTGTCGAGTTATGCAAACATGTTTCTTTTGTTTCGGAGGCTCCTCCCCCTTTTTTCCCTTGTAGGGGAGAGCCCACTGCGACCAGTAGTTGTTCTATTGTGGTTTTTACCCCACGTTACTATATGCTTTCAGGTTCACCTGCACTATTGATTGGAGTGACAGTTGAATGTTGATTAACTAAGCATTGTGTCCCATTCTGGTATAATATCGAAGATGTACGATATAAGCCATCTTAACCTTCTTAGGACTGATGTGCAACCATATGTCTTGCGCGCTTATCAATTTTGCCCCAGGTATTCGCTCTCTTCGATTAAGAAGGGCACAGCACTTGCATAATAGATGCTGTGAAGTTTTTTTTCGAACCTGCCGAACCGACAGTCATCGTTTTGAGTTATGTTTATCCTTTTGAGATGCTGTTTTGTTGGATAATGTTCGATCAAGAGACCTGTGTAAGTACTTAACTCGTGCTTACTTAAGTTGGTGCTTTCCCAGTTCTTGAGCTCCATAGTCAAGGCACTTCTCGATACTCCGCAGAAAGGTTCAGGTCCAATCAACAGTCCCTGAGATCCTTCCCTAGCTAATTGGTTTGCTTCTTCGTTGCTAGGATACCGCAGTGGCCTGGTACTCAGAATAAAGATATGTACTCTTTATGGCCAGGCTCATACCACTCCAGGTCACATTTAGAATAGTGGCATGATGCCAAATGTGACCAAAATAGCGGAGCTTCGTCGTGTTGCTGCAAGGCACTCAGATTTCTAGACCTCGCCATTTACTGTGCCCAATCTTGAAAAATTTCAACAGAACACTACGAAATTGAAACCAAGTTTTCTTCAGTTGAAATAACTACAAACGACTACTAGTTTTTTTCCTTCTCAGTTTACCTTCAATGATTTGACAGTGGTTCACTGTCATGTTTGTTTTATTATATTTTCATCATCGTTTTCATTTCCGTTGAACGTACACCGAGAGAGTTCATTCAAAGCTGTCAGTTCATTCAAGAAGTCAGTTAAAATATCAAATCGAGAATATCAACTGTCAGAAAATTGATTGAAAATTTTCATCATACCTTGCCGGCTCGAAGTATCGGTCAAGAGTAAGGCAGGTACAAAGAGCACGCAACGAGCGCCTAGACACGTTGTGATGGAATTTGGCCAGGAGCCCCTTCGCATTCGAACATGTTGAAAATCGAAATTCCGCCAGAGTGGAACAAACGAACAACGGCAATAAATTTATCAAAACATTCTATAGTTCTTGTATTAAAATATTTTTTGAATTCCATATAGGTTATTGTAGGAAATAAAATGAGAATAAATATCATTGATGAATAAACGTAAAATGAACAGCTAGAAGAATGATACGGACTTGTTGTTAAAATATGGGAATGTATGAAATGAGAAAAGATTGTGTGTTTGGCATCACTATCAATAGCCGAAGATGAATAGCTCGTTTCGGTAAAAGGGCAAGTTCTTCCGAGAGAAGAAAGTGTGTAGAGTTTCGAAAGAAGAGAGTGCGTCGCGCATAGAGTGGGAATGAAAAATCAGTTCACAAACTAGTTTTACGGAGTACAGGTCGGTACAAAATTAGGTGTGAGGAGATATTAGAATTTGGAAGAAAAACGCGTGGAATCGGTCGGTTTCGACAGTTATGTGAAAAAGAACCAGTATTTAACGAGATACCGGAAAAAGGTCAATTAGTTTAGTAGCGCCCAGAGAATATTCTGAAAAGAATTCCTTCAACACTTATAAAAATCTTCCAACCAGATTCCAATTGGTTTTCAAGGTGAATTTATTTAAAATATCATGATTTTACGTAGGTTTTGCTTCTGTGGTAAAAATAATAGTTCAATACATGACTGAAAAAAGTGTGCAAAGAAAAAAAAAGAGATTTTATGATAAAGTAAAAGTAATTCTTGAAATCAACTGATAACGCGCCGCTATTTAACCTACCCCTATTTTGATATTTTTTTTTTTTTGCATTTTTACATTAAATTATATTAACACCTATTAACACCTTCATTTCCTCCATAGAAATTGTTTCGATCAAATGAATATTTTTTTAATATACACACATTTGTAACTGCCCGGATTCTAAATGGGCATAGCCTTATATCGGAACCCAGACCAGAAAAGCCCGATTTGCGTTTGCAAGTTTTCGAAACATATGGTACTCTATGAACGAAAATCTGAATCTTTAAATCAAACGTCAAATCCGTATTATTGGACGGGTATGACACTTGATGCGGAGCAAAAACGGCAATCAATGTGAATCGCTGTTCACCTTGTAGCCCAAAACTTCCCAGAAATTTTCATGCACTATTAAATTTCAGTTCTCTGTCTCAAAATTGCATAATGTCTGGAATTCTGGGAGCTCACCCTTCAAATGGAAGATTAGGATGTGAATAACAAACTTTTGTATGAAGCCAACTAAAAAAGTCCTCTTTTTAAAGATTTAATTTCAAATAAATTCTGCGTCTGAAAATTTTCACAAAATTTGTATATTTTATATTTTTTTAATTTTGTTTAGATAAAATACTACACGGAAAAAAAATAAACCAAATTTGTATCAAAATTTAAAATTTTTAATTTAAAAGCATTTTTCCAGAAAAAAAAATTTGTTATCAAAAATTTTATATCCATTTGAACAAAATGTGTACCTAGCGTAAATTATTCTTTAAATCAATGCTATCAAAAGATGCGAATTTTTGTGCACTTAAACTTTGCCAAGCAAAAAATTTTGTTTGTATTGTGTGAAGAGCAATTAACGGTTCAATCCTTGTCAAAAATCACAATTTAGGATATTTTCTATTTAAAGGGTGATACGGTCAAAATTTGGTCAAGGGAAAACGCGTGTAAATTGGTGAAATCGTTTATTTAAAAAATCAAATTAAATTTCTTTTTCAAGTTTAATCAGTATAAAATTCAGGAAATATATACAGTAAGGCTTCCGCTTTTCCAAATCCGAATTGCCGGGCCTTACGCTTAACCCCTGCCATCAGATTTTGTACAGCCACCTTGTGCACCTTCTTCGCCACAGAAAGCCAGTTTGCCTTGAACTGCTGCTCGTCCTTAGCAGTTTTTTTGGTCTTCTTTAGGTTCCGCTTGACAATAGCCCAATATTTCTCAATCGGGCAGAGCTCTGGCGTGTTGGGAGGGTTCTTGTTCTTGGGAACCACCTGCACGTTGTTGGCGACGTACCACTCCATGGCCTTTTTACCGTAATGGCAAGATGCCCAATTCGGCGTCAGTACGGAACAACCGTGTTTCTTCAGGAAAGGCAGCAGACGTTTATTCAAACACTCTTTCACGTAAATTTCTTGGTTGACAGTCCCGGAAGCTATGAAAATGCTGCTTTTCATACCACAGGTATAGATGGCTTGCCAAACCAGATATTTCTTCGCGAACTTTGACAGTTTCATGTGCTTGAAAATATCTGCTACCTTTCCCCTTCCTTTTGCCGTATAAAACTCTTGTCCCGGAAGCTGCTTGTAGTCGGCTTTGACGTAGGTTTCTTCGTCCATTACCACGCAGTCAAACTTCGTCAGCATCGTCGTGTACAGTCTCCGGGATCGCGCTTTGGCCGTCGTATTTTGTTTACCATCGCGATTTGGAGTCACTACCTTCTTGTAAGTCGACAGTCCGTCTCGTTTTTTGGCTCGATGCACGGTTGTAGACGATACACCCAGCTTATTTGCGGCATCTCGGAGAGAGAGGTTAGGATTTCGCTTGAAACTACCGGCAACTCTCTTTGTCGTCTCAGCAGCTTCCGGTTTTCGATTTCCCCCCGATCCAGACTTCATGGCTGTCGATAAACGTTCCCCAAACACTTTAATTACATTTGAAACGGTTGATTTGCGTGCGAGTAGCTCGGATTTCCGCGAAATCTTCTTCCTTGGACGGCATTTTGACAACTGAAGAGTGAATTCCAAAATCAAAATAGGAGCAACATTCTACACACACACACACCTTCAAAATGAGGGGTGTTCAGGTTTTTTAAATGCAAAATTGGAAGAAATACTTCAAGTTGATATTGACCATATTTTTACCCTTTAATTGCCATAACAAATTTTACAGTTAATACGGATGATCCTCTTTTTTGTCGTGTGATACAAATATTGAAATCAGAAAATCAAATGACCGTCCCAACCCCCGTGTATAAATTTCGATTCGATCGTTGCATAACAACGCAAATATTGCCAAAAAATTAAACCCCTTTCGATGGCCTCTTTGACAAACTTTGCTATCTGAAATCCATTGCTCTTTCCCCAAAACTCCGGCGTGCAAATTTTAAACCAATCCATTGCATGGTAACGTTAATATCGCAAAAAAACTGTGAAAATTAATATGGACGACCCCTTTTGTCGACCATTGGCAAACATTTTGACACCTGAAATCAATTGCACGTCCCTGAAAACTCTCGTGTGCAAATTTACATCCTATCCGACGTATAATAACGTCAACATGTCAAAAAACAGTAAATAGTTAATTCGGCCAACCTTGGGCCGACCCCTGACTCAAAATTGGATAATTGAAATCAATTGTTCATCCTTAATAACTCCTATGTGCAAATTTTCATCGGAATCCGATGTATAATAACGTCAATATAAAAAAAATTGAAAAGTTAATATGGACGACCCCTTTTGCCGGCCCCTTACCCTAAATTAGAAAATTGATTCAAAGCATCATACCAATTTAGTTGATCTTGCGCATTAAGCTTTAAATAATGCGCAAGATCAACGAAATTGGTATGTGCTTTGTGTTTCAATATTTGCAACAAAACTTAGAATTCCTTATTTTTAATTTTTATCTGTTTCAGTATAATCTTTAATGATGAATCAAACTTGTGAAGTTATTGTTGTGAACTTAAAAAAATAACTTTTTTGGCCTTTTATTTTAATAGCTAGAAGAATTTGATTTGGAAACATGGTTTTTTCTCAGACTTCGAACACTGGCATTCTTGAAATAATTTTACTTTATCAAATTTAATTCAAACAACAACTATGTGTTTTGAATAAATTCTTTTAAGTTCAGATAGATATTTCTTTCCTAATAGAAAATTCCCATTTCAACTCGTGATTAAATATTGTTCAAAATTCGGGACATTTCCGCGTAATTTTTCTATCAACCCTCAATCTAAGTAAAAATGAAGAAATAAAATGTGAACTAAGATGATTAATAACTACCAATCATTACCTATTTTTTTACTGCACAATTTTTGATCATGGTTGATTTCTGAATTACTTTCTTTTTTGATCTAGTAAGGTACACCGGGGCAAGTGCAAACGTTCAACTTTTCACTGTTACAAAAAAATATATTTCTTCTTCTAGAAATTGTTGTTTAGGCCCAAACAATCAATCTGATATAGATAAACTAAACTTTCTTTGAATTTTTCACTAAAAACACGGCAATGTTTGATTACACACGAATTCAAGTACGCAATAGACATGAACAGGGTGTTTTTGTTTTGCATATTTTGACTACAAAAAAGGGCATTCAAATCCGAATTTTTCATGAAAGGTGAGTGTTTGGGACTTATATTCAAGTGAAAGCTAAAAATTTATGATAAATTTTCAGTACATCCTGAAAGTTGTGAAAATAATGTTCACTCTTGTCAACCCACACTGCGGGGCAAGTGCAAACGCACCTTTAAGTCATGTAACATCAGCCATTTCAGAAATTTATTTCCAAAATGTTTCAGCATTATATTAGAATGTCCAGAAGGGGTATCCAAAGTGTTATATCTGAAGCGGATATTCAAAATTTTGTAATGCCTTGGTAAACGAAGGTCTTTTCTTTTGCTTAAAACAGCAATCAGCAAAAATGGAGTCCCAAACAGCAATAATTATTGCAGGAAAACAGCAAATATATCAATGAAAGTTGATAAAATATACCGGAACATGAATTAATTCTATATTTAGGACCGATACACTGACGCAACTGTGAATTTAGTTTCAAAAAAGTATGGCGGCCCCGTTTATGGGGGCAAGTACAAACTTAGAAATTTTTTCACAAAACTACTGTTACTTTTAACCAACATTTTTTTTATTTCTCACTTTTAACGGGAATTGGTTGAGAACTATTTTAGCAATGCGACGAACGATAAATGATAATTTTTGAAGATATACATATTTTTCTAGGACATGTGAAAATTGAACTATGATGAAATCCGTTTGCATTTACCCCGGTGTACCTTACTCTATTTCCAATATTTTTTCTATACACCGATTCTTATGTTCTAATCTTTAAATCCTGGTTTTAGTCGAAATTTTTATTTGTATTCGTTTTCTTTAGTTTCAGAAATATTGATTTCAAATGTTTAAACAGGACTGCTTCAAATTTATTTTTCAATCAAATTTATAGTTCGGAATAAGGAACGTCATTTTGAATAATTTATTAATGACTTATCAGAAATAGCATTATTTTGAATCGTATCAGTACAATTTATAATTTTTTCGTATTTATAAAATGGTCATGAGAAGAAAATCGGTTTTAAATATAAATTTCCTTACTTATTGTGCATTTTTTATATTGTAATTATTTCTAGCTAAATTGAAATTTTGAAAACTGTATGTATCAAATTGAGAAGAAAATTAAAAACAGCCACAGCAGTTTTATAGAATAGAAATTGGAACTTTCTTTATGACGGTCAGAAAAAAATAGTCGCCTATAGAAATAAATAAATGTTTATTTTTTCATTTATTTGTTTAGGGTATTATGCTCTTTTTAAACAACAACTTCCTAAACGGAATTCTTTCAGAATCAGCAACAACAGGAAAATATGTTGTTTTAACTTTTTTTAAACATTTAAAAATAAGTCAAAAAAAAACATGGAACAAAAATGAAAATCTCTCGAGCTAGTTTATCATTACTCACCGAATCGGAACACCATCAGCCTAAGCAGCATCCTTCAATCGATCAACTGTAACGCGTCTTCGCGCGAATAACCGGAATTATAGCGTAACTCGATTCCTTGCTCGGCTGGTCGTTCGCTGGCAGAGGGTGTGAAAAAAAGCAAAGTTAAACTAACTAACTAGAACCGGTCGCAGCCAGCACACATTTTTATTCCTTGCCGTCGTTGTCGATCGCCGCGCAGGAATGCAGCATCCACAAACTGGGATCTTCTGCACACACAAGAAGGTTGTATAGGGGAAGACGGGGGATTCGAGAGTAAGTCGAGGAAAAACAACCAATAAAAGAACGCTCTCAAATATACTCAAACGCCCGATCGACGGAACATCCCGTTTCCATCATCATATGTATGTGATCAACTTGCTGAGCGCGAAGCTCACCTTAAATGAAAAAAAAAACGGAAAAACACCACCGATAGATCATTGATCTTGTGTGTGCAACACACAACTTTTTTTTCTATCTCGCTCTAAGCGAAAATCACTCATTTGCTTTACTAGCACTACTAGCTCACTCAATTTGAATTGCACTCTGGCTGGACGTCAGCAACGTGCTCGTTGTCACTATTATACATTTGCTCTTATTATTTCCTCTTCAGTGCATGTGCATCGATCCTCTTTCACTCAATTTCTGATAGCTAATTATTGCTGCTGCGAAATGACACCCCATCATCATCATCAGCAGCAGCAGCAAGCAGTATGGATGCGTTCCATTTATTCACGACGACGGTGCTTTCTTCCTATTTTTTCCTACAACGAGCTAAGCGAACTTTCTTTCTGCTATTTTTACCACACACACTCGCCAATTACATACTTTCATGAATTACTCTTACTAGTGGCCAGAGTAGCAGAAAGACAAGTTGCGTCAGAGTGCAGCAAGCAGCTCTCAATAATTAATGACTGTCTCGATGCCACAGTTTTTCACCCTCCGGAATGCAATCGATCGACTACTACGGTGTGAGAGAAATTCGAAAAAATAGACCAGAAGAGAACAATATCTGTCACACGAGGCAACGAAGCAAACGAAGTGACATCCGCTCAAGAAAAGAAAAAAAGCACGGAGAAAAATCTCAACACGACAAACACTCTACATCTACCCTACCTACGTACGTTTGCATTGTTTGTTGATCCAATTTGTATCCAAACGTTTTTGTTTGTTGATCCTCGTTTTTCCAACCCCCTCGGACACACACGCGTCACACAGACTTAACACATTTGCTTTTTCGTTTCGTTTTAGCAGGACTTACAATCAGCTTTGAGACGACGACGATCGGTTCACTGAACACATCACTCGGTCAACGACGCCCATTCAAGATTACCTACTCTAACTATACACGTGGTTTTTTTAAATGGGCTTCATATTTTTCCACTTTTAACTCGAACAACAATGCCGAAATCTGCAAAAAAAACCAGAAAAAAACCTTCATTAATAATTCGCATTTTTTTTTTCGATTCGATCCTATAAATAGCACACAACTTTTCGCAAGTCATGAGTAAATAATTGGGTGCCTAATTGTCAATTCCGTCTCCAGCACAAGCCGTCGTTGTAGGTGGTCACTCTAGAGGTTAGATAATATTTTTGGCAAACAAAAAACGAAGGAAAAAAGTATTTTTAGATTTTTTTCTATGGAGTAAAAAAAAATCATTCATTCTCCATTCAGACAAACTCGTAATTTTGTGTAATTATTGTTTCATTTTTAAGTTTCGTTTCATACGATGTATTTCTCTAGAAACGTTTAATGAAATTTTTGCAATTAATTTTGTCATTTGTTAATTAATGTCAGTTATATCACATTTAAGTGGATAAGGTTTATCTTTTACATCATTTCAGTGTCATTTTTGTCATTTTTCTATTTTTTGTCATTTTTGTCATTTTTATCATTTTCAAAATTTTATTCATTTTTGTAACTTTTTGTCATTTTTGTAATTTTGGTCATTTTTATCATTTTTGTCATTTTTGTCATTTTTGTCATTTTTGTCACTTTTGCAATTTTTGTCATTTTTGTCATTTCTGTCATTTTTGTCATGTTTGTAATTTTTGTCAAATTTTCATTTTTGTCATTTTTGTAATTTTTGTAAGTTTTGTCATTTTTTTTTCATTTTTGTCATTTTTGTCATTTTTGTCATTTTTGCAATTTTTGTCATTTTTGTCATTTTTGTCAATTTTGTCATTTCTGTCATTTTTGTCATTTTGGTAATTTTTGTCAAATTTTCATTTTTGTAATTTTTGTCAATTTTGTAGGTTATTCATTTTCGTAATTTTTGTCATTTTTGTCATTTTTGCCATTTTTGCCTTTTTATCATTTTTATCATGTTTGTCATTTTTGTTATTTTTGTAATTTTGGTCATTTTTGTCATTTTTGTCATTTTTAACATTTTTGTCGTTTTTGTCATTTTTGTCATTATGGTCATTTTTGTCATTTTTGCCATTTTGGTCATTTTTGCAATTTTTGTCATTTTTGTCATTTCTGTTATTTCTGTCATTTCTGTCATTTTTTTTCATTTTTGCCAATTTTGCAATTTTTGTCATTTTTGTCATTTTTGTCATTTCTGTCATTTCTGTCATTTTTGTCATTTTTGTCATTTATGTCATTTTTGTCATTTTGGTCATTTTTGTCATTTTGGTCATTTTTGTCATTTTTGTCATTTTTGTCATTTTGGTCATTTTTGTCATTTTTGCCATTTTTGTCATTTTTGTCATTTTTGTCATTTTTAAAATTTTTAACATTTTTGTCATTTATGTCTTTTATGTCTTTTATGTCTTTTATGTCATTTTTGTCATCTTTGTCATTTTTGTCATTTTTGTCATTTTTGTCATTTTTGTCATTTTTGTCATTTTTGTCATTTTTGTCATTTTTGTCATTTTTGTCATTTTTGTCATTTTTGTCATTTTTGTCATTTTTGTCATTTTTGTCATTTTTGTCATTTTTGTCATTTTTGTCATTTTTGTCATTTTTGTCATTTTTGTCATTTTTGTCATTTTTGTCATTTTTGTCATTTTTGTCATTTTTGTCATTTTTGTCATTTTTGTCATTTTTGTCATTTTTGTCATTTT
>NC_073693.1:352811713-352944498 GCF_029784155.1 Uranotaenia lowii | reverse complement strand
AAAATTGACAAAATTGACAAAATTGACAAAATTGACAAAATTGACAAAATTGACAAAATTGACAAAATTGACAAAATTGACAAAATTGACAAAATTGACAAAATTGACAAAATTGACAAAATTGACAAAATTGACAAAATTGACAAAATTGACAAAATTGACAAAATTGACAAAATTGACAAAATTCACAAAATTGACAAAATTGACAAAATGGACAAAATTGACAAAATTGACAAAATTGACAAAATTGACAAAATTGACAAAATTGACAAAATTCACAAAATTGACAAAATTGACAAAATTGACAAAATTGACAAAATTGACAAAATTGATAAAATTGACAAAATTGACAAAATTGACAAAATTGACAAAATTGACAAAATTGACAAAATTGACAAAATTGACAAAATTGACAAAATTGACAAAATTGACAAAATTGACAAAACTGACAAAATTGACAAAATTGACAAAATTGACAAAATTGACCAAATTGACAAAATTGACAAAATTGACAAAATTGACAAAATTGACAAAATTGACAGAATGGACAAAATTGACAAAATTGACAATATTGACAAAAATGACAAAATTGACAAAATTAACAAAATGACAAAATTGCCAAAATTGACAAAACTGACAAAATTGACAAAATTGACAAAATTGACAAAATTGACAAAATTGACAAAATTGACAAAATTGACAAAATTGACAAAATTGACAAAATTGACAAAATTGACAAAATTGACAAAATTGACAAAATTGACAAAATTGACAAAATTGACAAAATTGACAAAATTGACAAAATTGACAAAATTGACAAAATTGACAAAATTGACAAAATTGACAAAATTGACAAAATTGACAAAATTGACAAAATTGACAAAATTGACAAAATTGACAAAATTGACAAAATTGACAAAATTGACAAAATTGACAAAATTGACAAAATTGACAAAATTGACAAAATTGACAAAATTGACAAAATTGACAAAATTGACAAAATTGACAAAATTGACAAAATTGACAAAATTGACAAAATTGACAAAATTAAAAAAATTGACAAAATTGACAAAATTGACAAAATTGACAAAATTGACAAAATTGACAAAATTGACAAAATTGACAAAAATTGTCAATATTGTCAAAGATGACAAAATTGACAAAATTGACAAAATTTTCAAAATTGACAAAATTGACAAAATTGACAAAATTGACAAAACTGAAAAAATTGACAATATTGACAAAATTGACAAAATTGTCGGAATTTTCAAAATGGTCAAAATTGTCAAAATGAACAAAGTTGTTTAAAACTGTCAAAATGGTCAACATTGTCAAAATTGTCAAAACTGTCAAAATTGTCTAAATCGTCAAAATTGTCAAAATTGTCAAAATTGTTAAAATTTTAAAATTGTCAAAATCGTCAAAATTTGTCAAAATTGTCAAAAAAAAAAATCCAAATTGTGAAAATTGTAAAAATTGTCAAAATTCTCATAACTTTCGGAATCGTCATAATTGTCAAAATCGCTGAATATGCCAAAATTGTCAAAACTGTCTATATTGTCAAAAATGTCAATATTGTCGAAATTATCAAAATTGTCAATATAGTCAAAATTGTCAAAAATGCAAAAATTGTCAAAATTGTTTAATTATGGATATATTGTCAAAATTTAAAATATGTATTGTCAAAACTGTCAAAATTGTCGAAATTGTCAAAATTGTCAAAATTGTTAAATTTGTCAGTTTTGGCAATTTTGTCAACTTTGTCAATTTTGTCAATTTTGTCAATTTTGTCAATTTTGTCAATTTTGTCAAAATTGTCAATTTTGTCAATTTTGTCAATTTTGTCAATTTTGTCAATTTTGTCAATTTTTTCAATTTTGTCAATTTTGTCAATTTTGTCAATTTTGTCAATTTTGTCAATTTTGTCAATTTTGTCAATTTTGTCAATTTTGTCAATTTTGTCAATTTTGTCAATTTTGTCAATTTTGTCAATTTTGTCAATTTTGTCAATTTTGTCAATTTTGTCAATTTTGTCAATTTTGTCAATTTTGTCAATTTTGTCAATTTTGTGAATTTTGTCAATTTTGTGAATTTTGTCAATTTTGTAAATTTGGTCAATTTTGTCAATTTTGAACTTTGACAATTTGGTTAATTTTGTCAATTTTGTTAATTTTGTCAATTTTGTCAATTTCGTCAATTTTGTCATTTTTTTCAATTTTGTCATTTTTGTCAGTTTTGTCAATTTTGTCAATTTCGTCAATTTTGTCAATTTTGTCAATTTTGTCAATTTTGTCAATTTTGTCAGTTTTGTCAATTTCGTCAATTTTGTCAATTTAGTCAATTTTGTCAATTTTGACAATTTTGTCAATTTTGTCAATTTTGTCAATTTTGTCAATTTTGTCAATTTTGTCAATTTTTTACTTTTTTTCAATTTTGTCAATTTTGTCAATTTTTTTTTTTCAATTTTGTCAATTTTGGACAATTTGGACAGTTTTGACAATTTTGAAAATTTTGACAATTTTGACAATTTGGACAATTTTGACAGTTTTGACAATTTAGACAATTTTGACAACTTTGACAATTTTGACAATTTCGACAATTTTAACAATTTGATAATTTTGATAATTTTTACAGTTTTGACAATTTTGACATTTTCGACATTTTTGATTATTTTTACAATTTTTACAATTTTTACAACTCAGACATTTTTGACAGTTTTGACAATTTTGACAATTTTGACAATTTTGACAATTTTGAAAAGTTTGACAATTTTGACAATTTTAAATGTTTTTTTTGACAATTTTGTCAATTTTAATGATTTCTTGAATTTTGACAAATTTCAATTAGTTTTTTTTACAATTTGTCAAATGTGTCGAAAATTTAAAAAAATGTCAAACATGTCATAATAGGGAAATTAGTCTTTATTGTATAAATGGTCAAAATTTTCAAAATCAATATTTTGAAAGTTTTTGTAACGGTGTAATCAAAATTTGCCAATGTTTTTCAACAAATTGGTCCTGATCTGGTATGAATGAACTCTTTCAACATTTTTCAACACTTCCGTTTAATTTTGTTGTCTTTCTAAGCTGATACCCACTTTTAATTTTCAATTCTCGGTTTGCAGCTTGACGTTTTGTTTTATTATCAGCAAACTATTGAATCTAGGCTATACTAGTACACTGAAATACAAACCGCACCATTCACTTATCAACCTCATACATTCATACATGCATGCATAGTTCTGGAAGCGTCTTCTTTCTGCGGTTTTGATTAGAAATTTATTTCCCATTCCCACGGGACTGACACTGGAATAACTATAGAAGTGGTGGTGGTGGTTGAAATTAGTTTTCTGCAGAACGGACTTCTGGTTGAATTCCTTTTGTTCAACGTGCACTAAAAATAGTCAACTAATAGTTGAGTCGAGTGCATCTGAGAATTGGTCAACTATACTCAGTTCCATTGCCGGGGATCGATGAATGAAGCCAACCGCAATCGAAATCGAGTCTCTCTGGTTTTCCGTGTAGGTAGGGGAACACATGTTTAGTTTGTTCAATCAATGTCTGAAGAGAGGATGCAGAGATGCGTCGTTGCTGATAATTTTTATTTGTTTATTTGGGTTTCGAAAACTGCCTCCGTTTGCAACCTTATCAGATATGTTAGGTTGTTCCTTGTGGCTAGTTTGATAACCAATAATGTCAGGAAGCTTTTTGAAGTGTCTCCCTGTTCAGAGTGGATGAGTTCGGTATTTGATATGATTATTTGAACTAGTGCAGTAGTGAAATTTTCTACAGCGTCATTTCTACAGTAGGGAAGTGTGTGGAATTCGTTAAGTAGGTAGGTATTTCTCTAGTCCTGTTGTTGAAAAGATAATTCCAATTTTATATTCGTGAATTTTGATAATAATAATCTTTGATTTTGAATTCTAGACCCTTAAAACAAGTCTTGAGACTGAGTTGAGGAACTTGAAATTTTCCTCCAGATAATTTTCAATTACAAATTTATTAAAACTACCGGTTTTTTTTTTGCAAAGTCACATTTTTTGTTTTCCATTCCAGAAAGCATCATAATTGGCATAATGCAGGCTATGTGATGTTCCTTCATGAAACATGTAATTGCAAAATTTAAATTAAACTCGTCAATCATTGTCGTTAGAACTTGCAACAAAATACTGTACTGCTTTGTAAGAAACACAAACATTCTGAACGAGTCTGTTCAGATGTTTGCAATCAACTCAACAACTGCACTAATAGAAAATGACAGGCCGCTTTATCTATTTATGCTAAATACGGACTGACACAACGTCGTCGTCGTCAATAGCAAAATAAATAGTTTTCTTATAGTTTACTTTTAGAATACTTCCAAAGGTTGGTGGACCAACGTTCGCTAAATTAACTTCCTTTTTCGAAGAGAACACCAATGACGTTTTCGTTAGTGCTACCTTAAGTAAACATCTACCAAAGTTGATTTTCCTGTAATGCAATAATAACTCGTTTGCCAAACGAAAGTGTCACATTTAGGGGAAAAAATAAACGAAAATCGGCTGGTTTTTGGCGGGAGAGCTGCCAATTTTCATGGACGAATGGAGACATTTGGCTAATGGCAAAGCTGCTCGCTCTTTGATCGTTCGACTTTTTCGACTGATTTTTTTTTTGATGGAAGGCAATACTGCAGTTTATTAAACTTGAATTTAGATCTCTACTCAGCGAGGTTAAAATATGATGGAAATTCACCTTAAACAACAGATAACAAAAACAAAAAAAAAATTAAAACAACAATCCAATGCACAATTGCAAATCTCCCACGTTTTTCTGATAATTTCTTTTGAAGCAATGCTCTAAGAGTACATACTGCCTTTCTGTGTCCGTATTGTAACCAGATTGAAAAAGAAAACTTTGATCAGGCATCGCAAACTTCTGTTCTTCCTTTGCATTGCAAACAATGTTCGAGAACAGGAATTTTCCCACCCCCTCAATGTTCAACGTGTTTATTCTCTTTGCATTCGTCAGGCTGTGAAAAAAAACGAACTCCCCCTCCATTTCAATGAATTTAAAGAACGCAGCAGCAGTTCAATCCGGTAGTGGCAACTGTACAAACATTGCACAAATCGTATACTTGCCTTGGCTCTATTTGTGCATTCGCTTTTATAAAAAAAAACTAGTTTTAATTCCGATGCTTTAACTCAGCAAGTGTAGAGAAAACTTTGTGGATTTATTGTCTCAAAAAAGCTCATTAGTAAGACCTAATTTATTGGTGAAAATAAGTCAGATACCATTTTTTTATAAAAGACCATTTTTGAATAAAAATTGACAAAAAAAACTTCTTATTATTAAAATAACTTTTCCTTTGTGATTAATTTGTACCAACAATGTGCATAGAAGTTCCTAACTGGGGTCGTTTGGAACTCGAAAGTTCATTAACGGTTAATTGAACAACTTTCAACGTGGCAAAGAAACATTTAATGTACGAGTGTTGCTAAACCGCCTCACAGAAGAATGGCTTCATACAAAAGGTTCTCCAAGCGAAAAAAAAAGTTCTTATAAATGTGAAAAAACATGCAGTTTGCATCATTTTGGGATGTAGAACACGAATCAATTTTTGATTTGAGACCGCCCATAAAGTTCGAATGTAATCAACCACTGCAAAGTAGTAGTCCCGTGAGGAACAAAACGATGAAATGTGATGAAAAGTTTTTCAAATCAAAATAACCCTTCTGCTCATTTTCAACATCTTTCACCTTATTCTAATCTTCTATCCGTCTATAATCTTTCAATTCTTAAATATTCTTTCTCAAAGAATATAAATTTCACCGATATAACCGATAAAATAATTTCATAAAAATAAATTTACGGTGATTAACTCTTCATTTCAAAAATCAATACTTGGCTAGAAAAATATAAAAAAGTTCGAATGTAATTTTAATCATTTAATTAACTCGAATTACATCTTTATAACTCTTATAAGATCCTTCTTTCTCTTTTCTTCTATCTTAGAGAAAATATATAACTTTATTTCTCATAGATTTTTTGCTTCCTTGTTAGTTGTTTTTGTTCAAGAGAATATTAATAATCATACAGCAAATGATGAAAAACAACATATATAAAACTTCTAATTGTGTGATACTTCGGCTGTCGAAAGCTTAATATTAAATGGAATGAAGTATTTGATTTTCTTTTAATGTCAGGTTTTGTCAAACAAAAACGAATGTCATACAATAAACTGTGTACCTGTTTCAATCATGTTTAAAAATCTGAATAAAAGTTAATAAAACCTTTATATATTCTATTTTTCAGAGTTCTTTAGTTTTTTTCATTAGGATTTTGCACGTCAATCAGCAGTCAGTAGATTTTTGGGTTTTAGGGGTTCAACCCCCCCCCCCCCATGGGGATTTTTTCCAAGTAAAATTTTTTCTGTTCAAGAAATAAATTTACGGTAGAAATGTAACATTACTTGATACTAAAAGGTGTTTAAAAATAAGTGTTAATAAAAATGTTAGAAAATTGGCACGCCTCCGGCGGTTTCTAATGCTATATCACTCTAAAGCTTACATATTTCATTCTACGACTTTACATGTCGCTCAAGAACTGAAAATGTTTAATTGTCAATTCACGATTGGCAATTTTATAAGCCTTCTGCATTGAAACTTAAATCACTGATAAGCTTAAATCTTGACACACAAACAACCTACCTCGTCTTTAAAATTGGCATTCATTAAGAAAATAATCTTAACTATTTCATTCATTACTTTCTTACTTAACTCTTACGAAAAAATAAAAATAGTTTATTTCATTACATACTTTATGTTGATTTGAGGTGGACCAGCCTGTGGCTGAAAACCTCTTAAATAAAGACAAAAAAATGCTGATTTGAAATATTTAAGAAACCATTTTTTACCTCAATTTTATTTTGTTTTTCTTGTTCTTCTAAATCCAACTCAACTCCACATTCAAAGGGGTTTTGAAAAATTCAAAAAAATCACCTTTTTCTAAAGTACAAAGGATTTAAGCCTTAATTTTTTTTTCATTAATTTTGTTCCCCTTAAAACTTTTGAAAATAGGTATAAAATATTTAAGTGAATTCTGACAAAACTTTAAAGAGTTAAAAAAATAATAAGCTTTAAGTATATCAACTATCTTCAAGGCCGCAATTAAATTATACTTCTACGTAAAGACTAGAGATGTAAACTTTTTGATAAGTTTTTCCATTTCTGTGAAATAATAGAATTTTAAAGAATTTTTCAGTAAGTATTACTAAATTGAATTTGGGATATTTTTATAAGCAAAAATTGAATCGTTTTGCGCACTTCGACAATTTTTTTAAATGAAATAAAACTTTTTTTTTAAACTTTCTTCTTGCCAATCGTTGTCCCCTTACCCATTGTTGCACAGAGTGACTTAAATTATCAATATTTCAACTGTTTTTCAACTTTTTCTCAAAAATAAAACTGAATCATGTTAATTGGAATGTTTACTAATGAAATCATGCTTTGGCGTTATTTTCTGCTGTAATGTATGCATCTAACGACAGTTTTGATTTTTCTTGTTTTTTTGCGCTATTTTTGTGCTATTTGTTAAGCAAAACCTTAAGATTCCTTCTACGGCAAATAAGGTTTTACGTCAGAACAAAACGTTTTTCGTATCAGTTTTCTTTACGAAACGTTTGTTGGACAATTTTAACACCATGATTTTAAAAAAAAATTACGATCCATACACCACCAGAAAATATATTGGATCGTGCAACAATTGGTCGACTAAATCTTCTCCTGCCCCATTGTTGTACATAAGTCTGCTGCAAGATTTCTATGGAAATTTCAAATTTATTAATTTGTATACCTCCAAAAACATTGCATAGTTGTTTATACTACCAAAAATAGCAAAAAAAATTTTGGAAAGTTGAGGACTCAAGCATAAGAATTGGTTTAATCAATATCTAATCAAAGACAAACTTCATTTCAACTTTATTTGAATTTCCTAGAATATTTTATAAGCAAAAATGTCTTTGTCCACACAAATTTCCATATAAAATAGAACACGTTCATTGATTACATGCAACTGAAAAAAGAAATCGGATTGTCTTTTAATATGACATGATTTTTTTTGCAAAATGTTTGATATTTACGTTTAACTATAAATTTCAGCAATTTCTGTGCTCTAGTTAACTGTTTTCCACTTAGAATGTTCATATTCTATGAACTCAATCTTGATTTTTTATAATTCAACCTTTATGCAATAACACATCATATTTCCATAAATATATTTAACTAGCTGATTTTACCCGGCCTTGCTCGGGTTCACATAAAATTTAAATCGAAATGAGTCGTTGGACTTTTCAAAATTTTGGAAGCTTTGTATTCATCATTAGATATAAGAAATTTCGCCAATTTTTGGCCATGTGAGCTATGTAAGTTTTGTTAGTTTTTTTTATGTTTTGATTCAGATTATTTATTGTTTTTCTCGTTTTCATAAAAAAAAAACTTGTTTGTGTTGAAATAAAATTAAAACTATTTCCCTTGAATGCTTGTTCATCCTATCATAACAGAAAATTTTTTCACCCACCATTTCCAAGGAAGCTTTTACTTGCTATCTGCAGCTGATAAAACTGTTTTTTTTTACTTTCACATCCCCCATTTAATAAAAACTTCTTTTGGAAATCATTCCACTTTTCTAGTTACATGATCTCCCTGTACAATGGTATATTCAAGTTTTGGTTACTTAGAAATTTTCAAAAAAGACTCACACTCCTTCATGAGTTCTTGTTCTTAAACGTTAAAAGTTCCACTAATAGTTTTTTGAAGTTATCGAGAACAAACTATCTCTGAACCGAAGTTACCATTATTATGCTATGAAATAAAGCTTAGTTCTTTTAGAAATGGGACAGTTACGAATGCCTGTATCTCAAAAACCATTCTTTTGAACCAAATACTTTCTATGAAGAAAATGAAGGTAATGTTATGATATTTCATGAAAAAATTTGAAAAAAAATATTTACCGTTTTTTGTTAAAGAAATTTCTACTTTATTCTTGGTATCTCCCATTGGCCGGCGCACACTTTTTTCAGTCATGGTATTGATCAGTTTCTCCAACTTATACTTCGTAAAATCTATATTTTAGGTGGCTTCACCCTCCTTCTTCAATTTCTGATAATTTTTGGTCCAATACTTCTCTGGAAACTGGAAACTGGAAGCATTTAAGTGGATACAGTTGTTTCGAAATGAACAAATTTGATTATTTTTGACCACATTTTTGAACGTTTTTTTTTCGGTACCGGTTTTACAGCTTAAGAGCTTTGGAACTATCAAAAAATGGTTGTTTGAGGTTGGATTTCTATGAGTCATCACTAGGCAACACTTTCAGCTTATCGGAGAAAATTGTTTTGGATATTTCAGCGGTCTACCCTTAGTTTTTCGTTTATTGAAAATTAAAAATGCTGGTATGAGACTTGACTTCCCTGATGATCCTTAACCGTTGTTGCCGATCATTTTCTTCACTACAATGCTTGATTTGAACTTTGTGGACATTATTGACAGTGTTTGCATACTTATCCACCACAAAAACTCAGTAATTCTTTGAATAATCAACGGTTTTGTCAGCTATCAATTTGATAATGACGAACTTTAAAGGAAACTGTGCAAAATTATTTTTTTCTTTTTCTCTTACATCGTACATATCTCAAAAACGCGTAAATTTTAAATTTTGAAAAAAATAGGTCGAATAGTACTTTTTACAGGCAACAAAATGCTGTCAAAATTTTTAATATCCAATAACTAGTTAACGAGCTATTAGCAAATGAAAGTGTCCCATTTCTAAAAGAACTAAGCTTTAGATTTATTTTGAGCTATATTTCAATGCTTCTATTGTTGGACACAATCATCCCATTAATTATTGTGAAAAGTGATCAATATTGTCAAGTCACATTGATGACCAAAAACGACTCAAAAGTTAGAAATTTACCAATTAAATTAAATTGTATAGTACTCAAAACCTTAGATTTAATTTCTTAATCAATTTTCTAAACCCCCGTTTGAATTCCTCGAAAGCTATCTAAGAGGCTGAAAGCTGAATCTAATAATTTTTTTCTTTCTCTATGAATAATCCCATAAATATTTAAATGGTTGGCTCTTAAAAGCTGGAAATTATGAAAATCGGTTCATAAGTTTTTCAACACTCAGTCCAAATTGTTGTTCAGCTGAAAAAGTCAATTCATTGTTCACTATTCAGTTCACTGTATGTTTTTGTAGACTTTCAAAGCCCTCCAGCGGCGGTAAAGATCTTTGATAAACACTATGTACAATGCTTGTCAATATCTATATTCCTAACAGGCTAGTTAGATTTTTCAATTCAAATTGTAGGCATATTATTGCATCCAAATATCTCGTACCAATTTCACGTGCTTTGAAGTAGAATGACAAAAACACCCGCCAAAATTTTCCCTTTCTAAATTTGAATGCTCAGCAAGCTTTGATTTGCTATCCAGTACACTTGAACTCTGGATGGTCGTTTCTAACGCCCAGCCAATGGGGGTGGTGAAAACAAACCCGCCAAAGGAAACGAAAATCGGTCGACAAAATGGTGCCATGACTTTTGGTTCGTGGAAGAAAAAACGAATGTTGTATGGGAGGGTCCCTTTTCTTAGATGGGAGGGGCTCAAAACTATTACTAAAACCTTACCATGGTCCAAATACATAACTGTACCAAATTTCAGGCTGATCGGTTAAGCGGTGTGGATTTGTATAACGTGCATACAAACAAACATATATAGTCCAACTCATCTTTATATATTAGATCTATCTTTACATATTAAAAATAAAGTTGTGAGATTATTAAACTCGTTGAAAAACACATCCTTGTATTAAAAAGTCGATCAACTTGCAATGTCTGAAAAATGTAAAATCACTTAAACTGCTTTGTTTTTAAGGGATTCTTTTTTATCAGATTTATTTTGAAATCTTTTATCCTGACCATTCACTCAGCATTTAATGCAAAGAAACTAGATTTTTCTTAAAAAAAAAACCCTGTTCTCAAATTTCGAGACGACAAATCTTAAAGTATCGTATTTCATGTCAACAGCGAACCCCTTGCTTTTGATAATAATCTTGTCCATACATTGTACAGTAGGAAAACTTCGACCCTAAATCCCAAAAACTCGAAATCCAAGGTTGAAAAATCCGAAATATTACTTATCATGTGCAATTTAATCAGAAATTCAAATCTGCCGTCGAGCTAGAGCCAAAACATTTGAGTGAAGTTTTATTTGGCTCTTTTTATTCAGAAAAATAAGCAGTCATAACTTCGTGAAACTTAATTTGATGAAAACAGTTTTACAGCCGGAAAATTGTACAGTTTGTAATGTGAAATAAATGTTTCATGAAGATGTATGAAACGCTACGGAGGTAACATTCAATACAAATAATCCCACTTTCATGAAAAAAAACATTCAAAATAATTAAATTTTTGAAAAGATTATTCAATAAGTCAGATGTAAGGTCTGGAACTATGGGCGTGGTTGAGTCCATTTTTTTTATTTTAAATTGGTATGCATTAAATAAAAATCGATGGACTTCCAACTAAATCCGGAAGCAATTATTTTATGAAATCACATTTTCTACATAGGGGTAAGAGGGGGCAAATCAGATCGCGTCCTTTTATCCTTTCACCTGTAAATAGGCACTTTAAAAAAAGACTTAAATATCTTTCAGTTCTTTCTATGAAATTTCAAAAACACAAAATTTTATGTTGGTAGAACATATAAAGAAAAAAGCTCTATACTGGGCAAGTAAGGTCAAAAAACACTTCCCTCAGATGGCCCCAGTTTAATTCAGAGTCATATTTGAGTTTCTGAGGAAATTTCACGTGTGATAAATGCCATTCCAGATTCTCAAACCAGCGGCTTCATGTTTTTTTTCGATGTTGGGTCACAATTTTCGCATTGCTCTTTGGACGGTTTATATGGAAGACCCCCCTTAAAAGGGGCCGTCTTCAAATTGGATTCATTTGAACGAGAAGTTCTCATAATAAACTTCCGTAACAAATATCAGCCTCTTTGACCACATGGTGGCTGAGCCTTAAGAAGATTTTTGAAATGTGCAACCATTGGAAAAAATCGGACAGCATTAGGTACAACATAAAATTTGCCTGTGCAACTATTGGCCCCAGACAAGCTCTTTCAAATGATTTTTCAAATTTTTACTTCACTTTTTTTGAACATTTGAATTTTTAGATGTTGTTTACCAATCCTGTATGAATGCAATCGACAAAGAAAATCGAGTGAATTTGGTTGAAATGACTAAAATACAGCATAAAAACCAAAATCATGTGCTTAGCTGTTCAACGATTGGCAAATCACCCTAATCTCAAAAAAATGTACTTATTTTTTCAAACTGAAAAAAAATTACTTCACGATCACAAAAAATTTACTTTACGATCATTCATCGTCATCATCAGCATCAAAATATTATTACCTCATTGAAACAGTGTAATAAATAAATTCAGAATCAGTTTTTACTTTCATGTAGTTTTGTTAGTTCATCAGTTTAATATGCTTTTCATTTATTTATTTTTTATTTTAAATCATTTTTTTAGAATTGATCATCATTTATGAAAAGGTCGAAAACGATTCTAAATAGCAACTTTAAGAGTGAATTTCAATAAGCAAATACTAATTTAATTAATGCTTTTTGCTTTCAATATTTACAAAACCTCTTGGAATATCTTTTTTTTATCAGTTTCGTATTTGATCGATCTTTCAAGAAATCACCCACTTCTAAACCTGTTATTTGTCAGAGATGATGAATTGAATATGTTTTTTTTAAATTTAGAAATTTATTATTTTGAACTTCAATAAAACATGAACTTAGTCATTTATTTCGATAAATGTAAGAATAGAAAATTGAATTTCATCTCTTTCTTTGGTAACTGGCTGATATTTTCATTTTCATCAGATTAAATATAATCAATATTTATGTGTTTTTATAGTTTCTCTTAAGTTTAAATAGATTTTTTCCTTGTCGAAAATTTAGGTTTCAAATCTTGATTAAATATTATTTTAATCATGGTTTGTTTCTGACCTGATCTGAAATTGGGAAATCTGATGTTTCATAATTGGGATTAAATTTGTTTTTGAAACTGGTGTTATATTTTATGTATATTTTATGATTTTTATGTCCGAAGCATTAAATACGGATTTAATTCTAAATTTGGATTTGCATTTTTTTTCTGGTGTTTCGAAAATATTACAATTTCTTGTTCAGAATAAGGATTATCATTTTGAATTACTTTTCAATAACTTACCGGAAAAAACACTGATTTGTGATTATTATTTATTTTGAATATTTGAATTTTGTTTATTTTGAAAAAAAAATTGTATTTATTATTAATATATTTTTCATTTCCTCGAGTACCTTTAACTCAACGGAACGGAACTTTGAATGCTACCTACTGTTCAATTTGATTTGAGTAGAGTCAATGTGACTTTTGTTTGATCGAGACTGCCAAGAAAAGACATTTTAGAAATTAAAAATTCAAAGCAGGAGTAAACAAAAGTTCTTGAAATAAGTGTTTTTTTTATGGCCTGGCTGTATAACTTTTTATTAAGCTTCATTATGAGACTTGAAAGTATCAATCAGAAGTTGAATTCATGGCTGTGTAGGGTTTTTGATAAAGTTTTTTTTTGTTAATTTCGTTTTTACGATAATAACAAAAATAATTGCAAAGTTAAGCCGCAACAAATCGGAAAAGGATATCAAATCCTTTTCTTGTCACTCGGAGTTTTACTGTAACGTACGATGATCGGTGGTTTATATGTTACCCCTTAATTTAAAAAAAAAAAAATAAAAAACCTTAAATTGTTCAAGAAGAATTCTTTTTTGTTTTTGATTCAAATTTTGGAAATTTTGAAATAAAAAAACCCTTGGAGGTTTTTAATATTTTATCGAAAAGGTTAAAAGTAACAATCTGACTATTTTCAATAATTTTTTTTGTAAAAAAAAAGTGTAGATCCTCGAAAAAAATTAATGGGGAGATTCCTAAATTCAAAGTTTGATATACATAACATTCATCTGATTTGTATTTTTTGAGTAAACTAACTTGTCCTGTATTTAAGTGCCATCATCGGATGGAGCGTAAAAGCGTGTTGCATAGTAAGTAAGACAATATAGTTAGAAAAACTTAGAGGGTTTTTTTTGGCTTTCGTTTATGAGGGTTAGTTTTCAAAATATCGAAAATTTCCAAGAATAAAAGGTTAAGATATGAGGATCAAAAATTTATTTCGATTAATGGCGAATAATAGATTAATCATTAAATCTTTGTTAAAAACTTGCACACTAGAGTGCCCAAAATGACTCAATTTTTCAAAAAGTTTTGCGCTGCAGGTTAAAATTAATCATATCTCATGCCAAATTTGGGTCAAACAAGCCAGAAGTTTGTATAAGATTTTGAAACATTTTGTTCGGGGCCGAAGGAAACCGAAGTTATTGATGAAAAACTGGTTTTTCATGTTTCTCCCGAACAAAATGTCTCTAAATTCCATACAAACTTCAGGCTAGTTAAGCGACCCCTTCCCGTGATCCGATCTGGTCAGATTTGGCATGAGATCTTGTACTAGGCCTAGGATCAACGCATAACATTTCACAGGTTTTGAAATTCCCATACAAATTTGGGGCAGCCTAATGCACACTTTTGAATTTTAGAATGTTTTCTCTAGGACTCTTAGAAAGAGAAATTTGGAAATATCTGTAAAAATTTGTCACATTATGGAGGGAACTCTCTCCTATCCAACTCCTATTCAAAATCAACGAGGGGTCTGAAACAACAGTTTTTGAAGACTTGCGAACAAAAGACGCGATTAATTTTTTTGATTTTTTCACCAATATTTATTCCTAAAAACTTCAAAATTTTTACATTTAAGTTCAAAACGAAAAATTTAAAGTAAAGTTTCTTCAAGGATGAGTAATAAAATAACAAAAATTTAGAAAAACATTTTCAATCGGATTTCTTGCAAAAATGTACAAATTTAGATGAATATTTCATAATTAAGGCCCTCAGAACCAAAGGGATATAGTAAGTGACAAATTGGTCAATTATGAGTTAATGATGCCAAACGATTCTTCATATTTCAAACTATATTTGATGATTTTTTCAGATTTTTAGAATTTTATCCACATATTTTTTCGTTCGAAACAAAAATACGAATTTATAAAAATAGTTATAAAAAGCCCCTGAAAGCCCAGACAAAAAAAATCCTAATCAGACCTTGAGTGTCAATTTGAGACTTCTCGCTTAAAATCACTTAATTTCTCTTGTTTCTCAACTCAAATGTGTATGTTTCTCAGACAATATTCAGCTACAACACTTCAGTTTTCCGTTATTCGAAGGGTAAGAAAAAAAAACGAGAAAACATGCTTCGAAAAACAATGTGGATCAACTACGAAATGCTAAAAAAAATTCCACCTAGTGTCTAAAAAAGCTGAAGTTGGAAGCTATACGTTGCACACAAGGATGTATTTTTACAGTTTTTTTTTAAGTTTTGAAAGTTGTATTTGTAAATTTATATAATTTGACACATTTTGCTATCTTTAGATTTTCGAAATACCAAACACAGAATTTTTGATAAATTTTCAAAGGTACCTGGGTTTCGAACTTTTTGTCAACATGCAATTTCTCAGATTTTCTGACATTTAAATTCAATTTTGCACTGTATTTTGAGTGAGGTCTGTTTCACATAGAATCTGGTCGCATCTTTTCATTTACTGCAGCGCCCCTAGTTTTCACATCGCAAATCTAAAGACAGTGTTTTGATCCGGATGGTTTGTTTACTTAGTGGTGAAAATTTCATCAAGATTGAAGCAGTCAGTCAAAAGTTATCGACGATGGAACGCAAAAGGCGAGAGAAAATTCGGGACACTCACGTAGAGAAACCGACGTGGTCAGGGGTAAAGATCGCGAAATTCCTGAAATATCCAAAATCGACTGTAAATTCGGTGCTGCAACGTTACCGGGAGACCCTTACAGTGGATCGAGCAAAACAAACCAGGCGTAAATTGGACCATATGACCGGAAGCTGCGAGCAAAGGTAATTCGATCAGTTCACAATAATCCTGGAATCTCCTTGCGTGATTTGGCGAAAAAGTTCAAGACGAACCACAGTACAGCTCGACGAATTTGTTTGCGAGAAGGCTTGCGGTCGTATCATGCAAGCAAACACCCCAACAGGACGCTGAAACAAAACCTGGTTGCCAAAACCAGGGCAAGGAAGTTGTACTAGAAAGTGTTGACCAAGTACAACGGATGCATTTTGATGGACGACTTACGTCAAAATGGATTTTGAACCAGTACCCGGTAACAAATGTTACCTTGCGAAGCTTAAATGGAATGTTCAAGTTTGTTTTCGTAGATTAATTTGCTCGTAAGTTGATGATTTGGCAAGGGATCTGTAGCTGTGGGAAGAAGACTAAGATTTTCATCACTGGGGACACAATGAATGGAAATGTTTACAAAGAAGAATGTCTCCAGAAGAGGGTTTTGCCATTCATTCGGTCCCACAAAGTCTGGCCGGACCTGGCAAGCTGCCACTACAGCCGGGATGTCGTTAAGTGGTATAAGGAGAACAAGATTGATTTTGTTGAAAATAGTATCAATCCACCAAACTGGTCGGATTTTCGTGCCATTAAGAAATATTGGGCAATAGTTAAGGGCAAACTGAAGAAATGAGGCAGAACCATGAAAAAAACCGCTCAAAAAGTGGTGGAACAAGATGGCGAATGAGGTTACCAGCAGTACTGTGCAGAAAATGATGGGTGGTATCGCAAAAAAAGTTCGAAAATTCATCCGAAATGCTGACGATTGATTTTTATGTATTTTTTTCTTGAAAGTGCAATAAAAACCCTACAAAATGACATTTTTACTTTTGTTGTACGTTATTTCTTTGCGGAGAAATGACCTACCCAGACAACCAGAAGTCGTATATTATTTTACAGATTAAGATATATCGTATGAATGTTATTTAAACTCATTAAACAAATACGTTGCATGATTTTATTACGACAAAATAAACCAAATCAAGAATATGTGTGCTAATGTACCTATATGGCCTCTAAAATGATACGTATATACTGGTTTTGCTGCATTATATACGAATTGCTTACACGTATATTTGCACGTATATTTGAGTTGCAAATTTGATATACCCACCAAATGGTTGTCTGGGTATTTTATCCGACCAAATTTATGTGAAACAAACTTTATAGAAAAGCAATTTCATACCGGTTCTAAGGAGTGTATTCGAAAAAAAAATGCAACAATTTGTATTGTGAATACCTTTTGAATGTATGGATGTAAATTGATGAAACTTTCAGCGGAGTTCCCTGGTAATGCAATGTTTTCATGTGAAAATTTTTGTGATGTTCTGCCAAGTGGTTTTTGAGATAGCGTTGAATGAAGAAATTTTCCGACATTATTCTAATTCGGCACAAAAACCACATATTTGAGATTTTCTCACTCCACCACCGTTTTTGCGTATTGGCACGATTCCAGATCCAACTTAAACAGAGTATAAACTTTGGACCTACTGAAGTGCTTTTCAAACGGTCGCATTTTGAGGCAGTCTTCTTTGTATTTTAAGCCATGTATCGTGTCAATCGTTATGAAAAACTGAGTAATTTGCAGTTCCCACAGATCGTTAGCCTCCTCAAAGTTCGAGACATTAAATTTTCCATTTTTTTTCTAGTTTATCTCCATAAAATACTGGTGAGACTTGTCAACGACCAGTTTCTGCTTGGAGTCCTGCCAAATGACCGCTTAAGAGAGCGTTTAGCTGTCCATTAGGATTTTTTTTTAAATATTTCCTCACAAGCAGTCCAAATATATTGCGCACAATTTGACCACTGTATTTTTTTATATTTCTAGTGGGCAGCTTTTCTACCTTGTAGAAATGAAGTCAGGCCTATTTATAAGTTAGTTTCACGGACCAGTCAGAAAAATTTGACTTTTTTTTATCACTTCCTTTATTCATATTTTCGGACTAAACTTGAAAAAACTTCTCACATTCCTCTCGTTTCATGGAATCAATCATCTTCACGTTTAATCAAATTTTAGCTAATTATTGGATCCTTTAGGACTTCTTAAACGATTTACCATGTGGCTTTTGGTCGAAAAGTTGACTCCCAGCTTTTTTCAGGTCTCCCACTTTAACTTTTCTGGACTTTTTTCGAAAATTCCTTTAATTTCCATCTATGCACTCATAAGTTATTCACAAATCAAAGTGTTGCATTTTTTTCGAATACACTCCTTAGCGCTGTGAGCACATAAGCGCTGCCTATGTGCTTCTAAATTGGACACGCTTTCTTGGAAAGTAATTGAATTTTTTGGGTTTTTCGTAGCTGATCTACAGTCTTCTTTCCGAAGCATACTTGGGAAGGATCAACATTCATCAATCAAAAACGCTCCCTGAAGAAGATAGTAAGTTACTATCGATATACCGGTATCTGAACTTTTCTTCTTTCTGAATTAAAGGGAATCTTTCGATTGTTTTGATTCAGTCATTGTTTTATTTTTTTAATTTTTTGCATTTATGTCATTTTTGTTATTTCGGTCGTTTTCATAATTTATTTTGTTTTTTTTTTCAATTTTGTTTACAAATTGGTGTCATTTGTCATCAAAATTGAGTTTTTACCCCTTTTTTAATTACATTATTTAGAAATCATCAAAATTACTGGGACCATCTTATTAAAAATAATGAGTGCAATATTTAGATTCAAGATGCTTTATAAACTATCGAAAGGTTAATATGTCGCTTAGAACGATTTGTGATTTATTTTTTAATGCAATTTTAATATATTTCTTATGCCGTTTTCGTTTTCTCCACTAGCGCGGGGCAAAACTTTTTCTGGTATAAACAAACAAAATCGTCACCCAGGACGATGCAAATATATGGTTGCTATTTATACTCACTTTTATGCTTGCCCCCAACACTGACAACTTCTACGATTTGCAACCGCCTGCTTGAGGTTCAAACCTCGGGCAAAACTGGTGGACTTCTGAATTAATAAACGAACACAAAAACAGCAGTTAGGGCAAAACTCGTGGATAACTAGGTTGCCACTGCTAAAAAACGAAAACACTATTTAAAAGCCACCGTTTTTTCGAAAAAGTCTTAGAAAATCGATTGTTTTTCAAATTTTTATTTTCTTTATATCTCAACTTTTTATGAATTTTTTAAGTCATTAAGCATTAAAATTAGAATTTCTATTTCTTACCGATTTCCTTTGGACCACTCTTAGGTTATTTTTAGGGTAAAAAAAAAAACTAACAATGCGCTCTTTTAAGCACTTTTAAATCAAGCTGAAATTCAACACAGGTCAGTTTTTTGGGTCAATCTTATAAAATGTATATGGTATGTTTTCGGAAGACCCTTTTCGCGGCTACCCTAAAAAACGTTCATATTTTTGGGCAATTTTTATAAAAGCAACATATAATGCGTACGCAGGTCAACCCACTTGCCTTTATAGTTAGTGCAGCGCTTGTTGAAATAACTTGAAAAAAGACAATATGTTAAGAGAAATCTAGAAAATATCATGCAAAAGCCCAAACATTTCCAAATGATTTGTTGAAGACATATGATTCAAAACTCAAATAAACAACTTTCCGATACATGAATCATCTGCTAATTTATTCATAACTAACTCATCATTGTTTTCTTTCCCATTCCAGGTTGACAGGTTCCAGATATGTGAGGTAGGTTTGTTTCCTAATATTTATCTCGTAATGACAACTAACTTCGAACGTTTCGTGTCGTGTTAATTCTGTTTTTGGCTCCCACCGTTCCCTTTCTTTGTCCATATTTCTTGCTAATTTCGCTTTCTTTTAGAGCCATTTGCTGCTGCTGGGAAGAAAACCTCTCTTCTGTTAAAAATAGCGTTTGAAATTTTACACTTCACCATTTCGTGTGAACGCTCTAATCAAATGTGTGCGCGATATGGAGCGAACGAACGATTATTTGATTATTCAATTCGCAGCTCACACGAGTTTTGTTCGAATGGGGCCCCCGTATATTTCTGGCTGGCTGGAGACAACACTCAGCGAGCCTTCGATTCTGATGGGCCAAGCCAAGTGACATTACCGGTTCGGTTTTTTCTCTCTATCTCATCACCTTCAGTTTCTGTGAAAGAACCTTTGAATTACTCGGTTCTGGAGTAGTATTTGCGCTGCCGATGCCGTGGTTCGGGGCTTTTATCACTTCTGACGAATGAATAGACCTGGTAATTACCGGCATTTCCTGCCTCATTTTCCGGTTGCCTTTCTGCGCCATATTATTTTCTTTTTTTTGGAGCGGAGGGAAGGTTTTTTCCATGCCCATACGTTTCAAGTTGATTACATGCGAAATGACATACGCATTTTTTTTTTTGGTTTTTTTTTGTCTATCCGCACCAGTTCCCTTGACATGCTTATTGGCAATGAGCCAATTTCGGTTCGAGTTGTTACAAATCGAATCAATGGGACCTTCTACTGAATCACTTTATGAGGCACTGTTGTGTTGAGTCATAATTGTTGACTTTGTTGGAGGAGAGAAACAAAATTCGCATTTGCGATAAGAAATCTGAAACACTTAGAGCTTAGACTAAATGTCAAAGATTTCCAATTAGGATATTTTGACTATTATAATTCGAGATATCAAATATGCATTACACAAGCCAATATTCACAGAAAATAAATCAATATGCACGAAATTATGATTTCATGGATTTCAATTACAGCCTTCTAATCTAAGGTTGCTAGAATTTTTGTTGCATTTATCCGAGCCGGACAGATCCAGGCAATTTAACATGAAATTCGAGCATTTGATTTCAAAATTGACGACAAAATTTCCGGGCAATATCCGGGTTAATTTAGCAAAACCCAAAAATTGCTCAGCAAAAAAAATTTTTTTTTTCAAAACTCATCGACAGATTTTGAATTGTGTTTTAGGCTTCCAAAAAACCTTTCATGATTATTTTTGTAAAACTTACTCAATAAATTTCGCTTTGGAGACATAATTAAACAAATTTTACAACACAATTTGTTGTTTGTTTGATTTGCCAAATAAAATGAATAAATCCGTTCCCAAATTTAGTATTAAATATCCGGGCAAAGCCGGATAAAACCGAGAAATCTGACAACCTTATTCTTATCTAATATGCCGTCCTTCGCAAAACTAAGCCGGCAATAATTGAAATGCAACCGAATCACCCCCAAAATACCTTCTATTTATCCAAAAACTAGTGAATGAACACCGTCGTCACGTGACACTGAATTCTCGGCCATCGATAGCCGGGTGTAGTGCTCTCCGTGACAGAATTATCCTCAATTGGCTACACCATCCGAATCCATAATTTATCCGGAAAGTTTCGGGGGGTTCTAATTCAAATGGATAAACAAATCGTTGCTGCTGTCGTTTGGTTTTTGAATAACACATGGAGGTCATCCTCGAAAATTTGTTGCTGCCACCCGGTAGGGAAGGCAATAAATATAAACCTCGTCGAATTCGGTACACATATATGTACGCCGAACGTCTAAATACCTTTATTAGGAAGAGGATGATGATGTTGACGTTGATGATGCCGGTGGCGGGCCTCCCTGTCAAAGTTGTCTTCATCACGAACCTCGTCATCAGCGTCATCGTAGTCATTATTGGCATCGGGCAACGGCGCACAGTAGGCTTGGAGCAGAGTAATCCATAGTCGAAACCTGTTAAAAGATGTTGGGCAGTTTAAATTTTATAACCTGATATTGTTTTTTGTTTATTTGGGTATTTTGAAATATGATCTAGATAACTTTGTAAAGCTAGTGAAAAAATATTTTGAAAAAGTACCCCAAGTACCAGAGATTACGCCAAATAGTATTTGAAAGTTTTATTAGGTTTTATTATTTTATAACAGTTTCATAACTGTTTTATTATGGTCGTAAAAAATGCTTAGATTCTTTATACAACCATTTGTTTTCAGGTAGTTTTTAAAACGCTAATAAAGCTTGTACTAAATATACTGTTTAAGTTGTTTAGAAAGAATTTTGAATGCCCTGTTAAAACTCCAATAAAACATTAACCAAGAAGTTTGTTTAGAGTTTTTTTTGCATGTTTTATAAAAACACGCAGTGCTTGATTTTAAAACCCTAATAAATTAGGTGACAGTTCTCGATCAAGATGTCAAAACAGGACTCGCTCAAGTTAGATTGCACATATTTGATTTCGAAACCGGGTTTTACACATTTTTGTTAAGTCATGTATGTTATTTTTGAGTTAAATAAAAAAAAAATAAAATCTTTAAAATACTCCAAATCACCGGAAGTGCATTATGGAACACCCTGGTTCGTGCCAAAAGCGAAAAACGAGAAAAAAGTCACCGAAGGTGGTACGAATATCTCTACAATATGAGTATTGAGTGAAAGGGCCCAACTAGTAGGAGCAAAAATTGGTAGCAAATCTAGGATGGTGGCTTCCGCTTTTCTTTTCAAAGCTTTAAATGACTGACAATCTCATGAAACATCCAGCTAAACAAGTTAAGTTTAAAATGCTGTAAATAACTGAAAATCAAATTAAAGCCCCACAACATGGGTATTGGGTGAAAAGGTTATACAAGAAGAAGTCGAATTGGTATTCTGACGCTATTTTAAAATAAAAGATGGCGGCTCCGGTTTTTCTTTTCAAACCTGTATATTTTTGATTATAGTTTGAAACCCCCATGATGAGTTGAAAGGGCTGAACAAAATGTAGTGAGATTTCACTATCTGACGCCATTTTAAAATCCAATATGGCGGCTTTCGCTGAACTTAGGATCCGTTAGTAAGTAAGTAGTACTTTGCTGAACTTAATATGCTGTAAATGACTAAAAATCGCATGAAACCCCCACAATATGGGTATTGTGTGAAAGGACAATGCTAGAAAAAGTCAAATTTCGCTCCCTGGCGCCATCTTGAAATCTAATATGGCGGCTTTCGCTGCACTTCAAAATGCTGTAAATTACTGAAAATCGTATGAAACTTCCACAATATGGGTATTGAGTGGAAGGGCTAAACGAGTAGTAAACGCCATCTTGGATTTCAAGCTGGCGTCAGATAGCGATATTCAACTTCTTCTAGTTTAGCCCTTTCACCAACTGTCAATATTGTAAGGGATTCCTGTTATTGTCAGTCGTTTACAGCATTTTAAACTTAAACGGAAGACCGCCATCTTGGATTTCAGGCTTTATTAGAGTTCTGGTGATGTATAGAATGCGTTTTAGCTTTTTATGAAGCTTTATGCTTTTGCTCTAACGATGTTGTGCTGATTATAATAAAGCTAAAATTTTTACTTGGGGAGCTCGAGCTAGAATCGATTAAAAACAACGAGATACATCGACTTGAAACTATTTCTTGGTAGCTCATAGCAACTTATGGTCTTGAAAACATTTGTGTAGAATCTTTGAATCGACATTTTTATTAAATTTGTGCAACAATCGGTTTCCAATTCTTCAAGTTAAAGCCAGACATTTGATTTCTACCGATTCGCTGAATCAAATCAAGGAAAATTCCCGTTAAAACTTCGATGCAACGATGAGAAACCGGGCTTCATTCATTCAAAAAAAGTCATGCACTTATCTGGACTAGCCCAGATATTCAATGCAGTGTTCAAAAAAAGTCCAGTGTTGCCCAGTTGCCAGAATATTTAAGTAAAATATCCGTATTTAGCCCGGATTTGTTCACATTATTCGATTTTTTTTGAAGAATCCTTTAGTGAGTTACCACAAGTTATCATTTTGCGAGATCTTTTGAGAAAATTTCATCAAAATAAAAATAAACGAATATAAAATCTAAAATACGACTTGAACGTGGCAATGTGCTTTGATTACAAAAACGTTTAATTAAATGATCTTTTTATCACTTTTCTCATCAGTTAGATTAACCCAAGTGTTGGTGGGAATGGTTAAAATTTTCTCAGATTTCTTTTTAGGAGAACTTCCCGATTTGACTACTACCCATATGCGAGCTGTTCCTTCAAAGATCATGAGCATCAAGCAAGAGCCATCTCGAATGCCCGGAGCGCTGCGCAGTGATTTGATACGCCCGATAATTGGTAAAATGTAAATCTTGCTAAAACATTTTTTTAATTGGTTTAAGATCTTATACTTTCAATTGCGATCTATCAAAAAAATTGTTAGGCACAGTTTTAAATAAATTATTCTCTTCGCAATGAAAATGAGCTCAATTTGGACTTGAAAAACATGAAAAGGCATGTTGGCAAGTCGACAAAGGGATCACGCCAAAATAGGGCTAACTTACTCTCATCAAATCGCTTTGACACATTTGTTATTTCTTCGTGGCTTTACAATGTTATCTGATTTTGTGTCAAATATTCGCAACTAGCCGGCTCATCAATTCATTTTTTTTATTAAAACATTTGATGATCAAACATGTTTTTTTATTATTTTATTTTATTTTTAGAAATTAACTTTTTCTTTATAATTTCAATCCTTAATATTTATACGGTATTTTTTTTCTTTTTATATTTATAGACTAAGGTTGTCAGAATGTTCCCAACACGTTTATATAAAGCTATGTTCTTTAAGAAATAGGATACTTTCTTTTGCCAATAGCTCGTTTACTCGAACATTCAAAATTTCGACAGCATTGTGCTGCCTGTGAAGAGTACTATCCGACCTATTGTTTTCAAAATTTAAAATTTACGCATTTTTTAGATATTTACGATTCAAGAGAAAAAGAAAAAAAAATTTGCACAGTTTCCTTCAAAATCGATCATTATCAAATTGATAGCTGACGAAACCGTTGATTATTCAAAGAATTATTGTGTGTAAGTTGTAGAAAAGTATGCAAACACTATCAAAAATGTCCACAAAGTTCTAATCAAGCATTGGAGTGAAGCACATGATCGGCAACTACAGTTAAGGGTTATCAGGGAAGTCAAGGCTCATATCAGCATTTTCAATTTTCAATAAGCGAAAAACTAAGAGCAGATCGAGTAGAAAATTTTCTCCGATAAGCTGAAAGTGATGCCTAGTTATGAATCATTTAAACTTAACCTCAAAAAACAATTTTTTGCTTGTATTCATAATTTATTCCTTTTCCTAAATTTGATTTTTATTTTCCTTTCTTTTTCTTTTGTTTAATTTATTTACCATTTTTATTTTTTTTTCATTTTTCTGTGCTGGTCTTTTTATTATTTTATCCTTTTCTATTTTTTTCCTTTTTAAAGTTGTTTTTAGTTTTTGTCAAGTTTGTGTTCATAAGCTTGTTAAGTTTGCAAAAATATGAAGGGAGGTCTTGAACTATCTTCAAATTCAAATTTTTATGATTATTGGTTCAATAGTTTCTGAGTATTCAAGAAAATGACAGACAAAAATCGCCCGAAAAATGCGAAAAGTGTCAAAAAACTTGTTTTACTGACATGTTAACAGCTTGTCAAACGCCCAAATTGTTAATTACTTTGTTTGATAAGGATTGTATTCTAAAAAAAGAGACTTTTGCTTTCGTGAATAAATCTTGAATACATAGATAAAAAAAGATGAAATTTTTAGTGAAACTACACGATCAGAAGAGAATAACAAAATCATATCACGATGAGATTCTTTGATATTCACTTTTTCGTACCAAAATGAGATATTATTTTTTACACGTAGGCAAGGTTGCCGAAAAAAATTCTGTGTTTCTGCGAAAAAAATCTGACTTCCTATGATTTTACCCAAAAATTATATGATGGTTTTCTGTGACTGAAATAGCATAAATTTCTTTGAAAAGTCATTAAAAATGAGTTTTTTTTTACATTTTACTTGAGAAAAATCAATAAACATTAACAATGTTTTTTTTTTTAAAAAAAAAGATAAAAACTCAAAATTTATTTTGATATAAAAATTAAATTCCAGAGGTACGTACTAAATTTACAAAAATCAGTGAAATCTGTGAATATTTTAAAAATTCTGTGTTCTGTGACACAGAATCAGTGATGAAAATTTGCTCAAAATTCTGAGACATTATATATTTTTCTGTGATTTCGGCAACCTTGCTTGTAGGATGTTAAAATATCTCAAATAATATCAAAAGTCCATACAAGAATATTTTAATTATATCTTCTTTTGATGGCATTATGACAAGATTTTAACTAAATCTGAAAGAAAGTTGACCACAAAGAATGCAAAATAAAATTCTGGAACACAAACTTTCATGCAATGTTTTCAATGTACTTATTTACTTGTATGTTATGTTCAACTGCTTTCTGTCTTGCAATCAAACTTTTATGCATTGTTTCAAACTTGCGCAATTCTTGAAAAGTTTGGGTGCCAGTCAGGATATTCGAACCTCGACCTTCTAGGTTGAAAGGCGCTCACGTTACCTTAGAACCATTCCTAATGCATTGGAATGAGAGCCTCAAAATTCCAATACAAGTTTTCGAAGCAGGCAAATTGAGGCAGAAACATCCAACTTTTTGATTTTAGATTAGATTATGATAACTTTTATATACTCTCATGATCGGTTACCTAGATTTTTTTTTGTGATAATTCGTTAGGTGGTTTTCGATACAAAGAAGTCCATCGAGCTCAGTTATTGGGCATGATCGTAGGAAATCCAAGAAATTCACATTTGGAGACCTCACAACTGTTGAAAATCATTATTTGACCGATATTCATGTGTTAAAATCGGTAGACGAGACCTAGAGGAGCTAACGGGAAGATAAAATTTGAACAAAAGCGAAAATGATTGATTCCATGAAGGTAAGGAATGTGAGAAGTTTAATCAGAAGGTAAAGGAGGTCAATTTTTCAGTCTGGTTCACGTAAGAGATTAAAAAAGGCCGGACATCAAATCTACAAAGGAAAGGAATGCGAAATGAACTTTTAAGCGTTAATAAGGCAGACTCGCGGGGAACATGTTTTTCATACGCCTGGAAATAGTGTAAATCACTTTTTTTTTTATTCAAAAGGTTTGCCTCGAAAAATTAAATCCAGTGTTTAATCAAGTCCTAGACCTGAAATAAAAAAACACACTGATCACACAAAAATCATATCCCTTAAAAAATTATGTTTATTTTGCTATAAAAATATAAAGTTTCTAGGTTCTAAATTTTATTTTATTTTTTAATTATTGAGAAAGGTTTAATATATTTGTGTTTAGAAGTGTGACTTGATTCTGAATAAAATTCATGACGATTGTTTTTAATTTCCCAAAAGGATTTTTGGCTAAGCGTTCACAGGTCTTGTCCCACTGTTCATGGTCGTCATCGTCGTCAAATTCGTCAAATTGTAATGTACATTTTCAGCACCCACCACAGGTAATATACCTCTAGTAGGAGTCGAAAATCTGGTAAACAACTGGGACGTGACTAGTTTGGCAATAGTGCCTAATTGTTCAGCTTCTTTCGTAATTTATGACCGTGGGAGTTGAACTCGGGACTGCTTGCCTGTCCGTTTCGTTGAGTCGAGGTTGAAGGAATTCTAGGAGGAAAGAGGTTTGGGGAACCCGTGAATCATTTTGAATAGTTGCGTTGATTAATACCAGAGTCGTGAGCCGGTTGCAGTGCATGATTTCTCGGGTTCGCTCCAGGGAATTGCCATTCTACGTTTAGAATTTCTGAATGGTGCCCGGCTAATGTTGGGGGTGTATTGGGGAATGAGAATGTTTATCTAAACCCATTCGTTTACTGCACAAACATATAGAATACAGACAAAACTGCAGTTTATTACAGACAAAACTGCAGTTAACTGCATATTTCTAGGACAGAGAGAGAGAGAGAGAGAAAGCAGAACCCTTTCAGAGACGACCTTTGTCCAGGATATTTACTGAAGGAAATCGATTTCCTACCATTTCCGACCTACAACCTATCGCTTTTCCCTGCTGACGTCACTGAGAAACTGCTGCTTTCCTGCTTCCTGTCGTCGTCGGTTCCATTTGCGCGTTGCCTTTCCGCTTCGTTTGGTTTCCGGTCCGGTTGTTGTAGCATTCGGACGTTGCAGAAGTCCGAGCCGGATCTTAGTGCTCCAGTTTCGAACCGGAATCAGTAATGCCATCACAGGAGAAGGATCCGCCATGCTCTCCAAATACATACATAAATCATCACCTTCGACTTCGACTTAGTCGAACATACATTTCTGATTCCGATTGTTCAATGTTTTTTCCTAAATATTTCATGTTTTGTATACGTTTACTTGACTTTCGGTCAGGATGAAATTGTTATTTACTAAGATGAAAAATACTAATCTTAAAACTCCCCCAACCTTGAAGCCATCCCGTGTGTCTCGTGATTCATTTCTCAATCTTTATGGAAAAAAACAACAAACTGAAATGGCGAGTAGATTGATGACAAAAATGAAAAAACATTACAAAAATTACAAAAATTAAAAAAAAGACTAAAAAGACAAAAATGACAAAAATGACAAAAATGACGAAAATGACAAAAATAACAAAAATGACAAAAATGACAAAAATGACAAAAATGACAAAAATGACAAAAATGACAAAAATGACAAAAATGACAAAAATGACAAAAATGACAAAAATGACAAAAATGACAAAAATGACAAAAATGACAAAAATGACAAAAATGACAAAAATGACAAAAATGACAAAAATGACAAAAATGACAAAAATGACAAAAATGACAAAAATGACAAAAATCACAAAAATCACAAAAATGACAAAAATGACAAAAATGACAAAAATGACAAAAATCACAAAAATCACAAAAATCACAAAAATCACAAAAATGACAAAAATCGCAAAAATGACATAAATGACAAAAATGACAAAAATGACAAAAATGACAAAATTAAAAAAAATTGACGAAATTGACAAATTGACAGAATTGACAGAATTGACAAAATTGACAAAATTGACAAAATTGAAAAAATTGACAAAATTGACAAAATTGACAAAATTGTCAAAAATGACAAAAATGACAAAATTGACAAAAATGACAAAAATGACAGAAATGACAAAAATGACAAAAATGACAAAAATGACAAAAATGACAAAAATGACAAAAATGACAAAAATGACAAAAATGACAAAAATGACAAAAATGACAAAAATGACAAAAATGACAAAAATGACAAAAATGACAAAAATGACAAAAATGACAAAAATGACAAAAATGACAAAAATGACAAAAATGACAAAAATGACAAAAATGACAAAAATGACAAAAATGACAAAAATGACAAAAATGACAAAAATGACAAAAATGACAAAAATGACAAAAATGACAAAAATGACAAAAATGACAAAAATGACAAAAATGACAAAAATGACAAAAATGACAAAAATGACAAAAATGACAAAAATGACAAAAATGACAAAATTAAGAAAAATTGACGAAATTGACAAATTGACAGAATTGACAGAATTGACAAAATTGACAAAATTGACAAAATTGAAAAAATTGACAAAATTGACAAAATTGACAAAATTGACAAAATTGTCAAAAATGACAAAAATGACAAAATTGACAAAAATGACAAAAATGACAGAAATGACAAAAATGACAAAAATGACAAAAATGACAAAAATGACAAAAATGACAAAAATGACAAAAATGACAAAAATGACAAAAATGACAAAAATGACAAAAATGACAAAAATGACAAAAATGACAAAAATGACAAAAATGACAAAAATGACAAAAATGACAAAAATGACAAAAATGACAAAAATGACAAAAATGACAAAAATGACAAAAATGACAAAAATGACAAAAATGACAAAAATGACAAAAATGACAAAAATGACAAAAATGACAAAAATGACAAAAATGACAAAAATGACAAAAATGACAAAAATGACAAAAATGACCAAAATTACAAAAATGACAAAAATGACAAAAATGACAATAATGACCAAAATGACAAAATTAAAAAAAATGACAAAAATGACAAAAATGACAAAACTGACAAAACTGACAAAACTGACAAAATTGATAAAAATGACAAAAATGACAAAAATGACAAAAATGACAAAAATGAAAAAAAATGACAAAAATGACAAAAATGACAAAAATGACAAAAATGACAAAAATGACAAAAATGACAAAAATGACAAAAATGGCAAAAATGACAAAAATGACAAAAATGACAAAAATGACAAAATTAAAAAAATGGACAAAATTGACAAAATTGACAAAATTGACAAAATTGACAAAATTAAAAAAAATTGACTAAATTGCCATCGTTGCCAAATTGTCGATATTGTCAAAATTGTCAAAATTGTCAAAATTGTCAAAATTGTCAAACTTTCGAAATTTTTTGATTCGTGTATGCTTTTTTAAATTTATTTCAATTTTAATTAGTCATCTATGGTGTACCTCATACATTGGTCGTGACATATCAAATATACTTTTTCGGAATTAATCTATAGATAATTTCATGAAAAAAAAATTGAAGTATGAAATTTCTTCCCTTTTTGAAAAAATTACAACGCTTTGAAGCAAACTTTTCTTCTCGAGTGATGCCAAGCATGGCAGTAGCAGAAAAACTATTCAAGGGCAGTTCAAATTTCACCTGACCCGGCAATTATTCTTCCCAGTTTACGGTACACGGAGATGAAGTCAATTCGAAGTAAGTTTAAAGTAATTGTATCTGAGATCTGTTGAAAAATTAACTGTGCAGCTCTCGAAAAGGAACAGCAGCAGCAACTTTTTTCGCACTCTTAAGTAAGACCAAAGTAAGTAAAATTTTCAGTTGTGCAGCTTTTCTTTCTGTTTCCATTTAATCTGTAGCTTTTGAGAGAAAACTCCCATTGAGAATGTTTAAAAAATAGCTGGAAAAGTTGTCCACAAACAGCGTCACCTGGCAATTGTGTAGGGATTGATGGAAAAAGTTGATTGAAGTTATTTTTAAGTATAAGCATTGAGCTTGGATAAACTTTTATTGGTTTTTCTTCTAGCCGAGTTTGGTTCAATCAAATAGAAATTGACATTTGATTTTCTCAATGAACTGACCACAATTTTCTCGCTCAAAGTTCCGTAATGTATAGAGGCGGTCCTCGCCTAGCAGATTTTCGAAAGACTTGAGCAAGGTGCCGGTTCCAAATGCACGGAAAATAAGCTCTCTTGGGGAAATAAAAAAACCCTTGAATAGCACTGGAAAATTGTTCAAGTGCAACAAAACTTTTCCTCATACACCGGCTGCGTGCTTGCTTGCTGTCGGAAAATGAGATGTGGTTCGCGTTTTTTATTTCGCTCAAGCTTCCTCTCAATAGCAGCAGTCAGCGTCAGCGCTTCGGTGATGAATGAACGAATGAATGAAGGCGAAAATGCTTTGGCGCGCGGCAGTCGACTTTGGGAGAGTAAATAAAACTGTGAATATTGACACACCAACCGTAGGGAGGGACCAAAAAGTGGTGGGATAGGGGGATTCATAAAAGTTTTATAATTCCCGGTGCTTTGGGCGAAAGTTTGCATCCCTGTTGGGCATTTCTATTTTTGGCTGCAGCTTTTTCCCATTTCCCAAATGCGGGGGTAGCTGATCGATAGGAATTATATTTCTCTTTGGCACGGTATTTGTTGCCGGAATTTAAAGCCCGCAATAGATTTCAATAAAATCCTGGAGGAAAGCCATTGAAAGCGTTGAATTCGAGAACTTTTCTTCTGCTATCCATTTTTCAATATTATTTTTGTTCCGTATGATCAGGGGTTGTTCAGGAGACATTTACTCTGGAATAAGGTCTTTTTGCTATTTGTGGACAAATTTTCAAGTTATTTTTAAACACTCCCAAATGAAAGGGCATTTTTCTCGATGGCTACAGAAGGAATGGAAACTGGGTAACAAAGTCGATCAACTTTGTACTTGTTTTACTTTAGTCGGAAGAACTGCTTCTTCGAGAATTGCACTGTTAATTTTTCAACAGATCTCAGATACAATTACTTAAAAAACTTACTTTGGATGGACTTGGTCTTCCTGTTCTGTAGGCAAACGGGAAGATGAAGCTGAATAATTGTCGAGTCTCTTGAAATTTGAACTGGCCCTTGAATAGTTTTTTTTCTGGCTTTATGCTGGAAGAAAGTTTTTCGAAGCGTTGGAATTTTTTCATTGAGGGGTTCTAAACAATTCCGATCTCTGTTTTTTTCAGAAGTGAGTGTTCCATTTCCAGCGAAAAAAATTGAAAAAAAAAATTGTAAACATTTGCGTAGTAGAATTTGAGATATCTAAACTTGTTAAGCAATTCGGAGTACGCATGAGAACAATTTTGAGAGTTAGTTAATCAACTTTAACTTTCAAGTTAGGTATAATTTTATTTATTACTCATCATTTTTTATCTTTAGTTGGAGTTGTTTCTGCGTTTGGAACCTAGATTTTGCTCATTTCTCGGTTGGGAGCCCATAAGACTTCTTCTACGTTTTCAAACATTTTTAAGCTATGGTTTATTTTTGATCAACTTTTTTTCCCTTTTTTTCATGACAAGTTTAGTCGATTGTCCTCCTTCGTCACAAAAACAACAAATTTGACTTTTCATCACTTCAACACCGTTTTTGCGTAATGGCACGATTCCAGGTACAGCGGAAACAGAGTATAAACTTTGTGAGACTTATTTAAGTTCTATGCAGAGATAACGGTCGTCTTTGGAAGCAGTCTTCTTTGTATATTTAGCCATTCATCAATAAGCTAATCATTATGAAACACCGACCAATCATCAAGTTCCTTAAGTACTAGGCATCAAATTTTTTAATTTATTTTTCAATTCTTGTTGTCTATCTCTGGAACATCCACGCGAGACTTGTCAATGAAAATTTTTCGGCTCGAAACCTGCCAGGTACCCGCTAAAGAGTTTGTTTTGCTATCTATTATGAAATTTTTCAAAAATTTTTTGAGCTAGCGGTCCAAATATTTTGCGCACGATTTGACCACCGTATTTTGTTAATTTTTACATTGGGTACCTTTTTAACCTTGAAGAGTGATGTTAGGCTAGTTTTTTAGTCAGCTAGACGAACAATTCAGAAAAAATGATGATTTCATCACGTCTTTTTTTATTTTTTTTTTTTTTTTTTTTTTTTATTTTTTTTTCTTTTATTTATTTATTTATTTATTTTTTTTTTTTAATTTTTTATTTTTTTAATTTCATCACGTCTACCGTTGATATTTTTGGATTGCGCTTGATAAAAGCTCTCACATTCCTTAACTTCATGGACAATTTTGAGAATTTGGTCACTTTAGACAATTTTTGACAATTTCGACAATTTTGACAATTTTTACAATTTTGACAATTTTGACAATTTTGACAATTTTGACAATTTTGACAATTTTGACAATTTTAAGAATTTTAACAATTTTGACAATTTTGACAATTTTGACCATTTTGAGAATTTTGACAATTTTGACAATTTTGACAATTTTGACAATTTTGACATATTTGACAATTTTGACAATTTTGACATATTTGACAATTTTGACAATTTTGACAATTTTTGACAATTTCGACAATTTTGACAATTTTGACAATTTTGACAATTTTGATAATTTTGACAATTTTGACAATTTTGACAATTTTGTCAATTTTGACAATTTTGACAATTTTGAAAATTTTGTCAATATTTTCAATTTTATCAATTTGACAATTTTGACAATTTTGACAATTTCAACAATTATTACAATTTTGACAATTTGACAATGTTAATTGTTTTGACAATTTTGAAAATGTTGACGTTTTTGACAATTTGACAGTTTTGTCAATTTTGTCAATTTTGACAATTTTGACAATTTTGATAATTTTGACAAGTTTGACAATTATGACAATTTTGACAATTTTGACAATTTTGACAATTTTGATAATTTTGACAATTTTGACAATTTGAACAATTTTGACAATTTTCACAATTTCGAAAATTTTGTCAATATTTTCAATTTATCAATTTGATAATTTCAACAATTTTGACAATTTCGACAATTATGACAATTTTGACAGTTTGACTATTTTTACAATGTTGACAGTTTTGACAATTTTGAAAATTTTGACGTTTTGACAATTTTTACAATTTTTACAATTTTTACAATTTTTACATTTTTGACAATTTTTACATTTTTGACAATTTTGACAATTTTGACAATTTTGACAATTTTGACAACTTATGACAATTTTGACAACTTATACAAATTTGACAATTTTGACAGTTTGAAAAATTTTGACAATTTCAACAATTATTACAATTTTGACAATTTGACAATGGTAATTGTTTTGACAATTTTGAAAATGTTGACGTTTTTGACAATTTGACAGTTTTGTCAATTTTGGCAATTTTGACAATTTTGACAATTTTGATAATTTTGACAAGTTTGACAATTATGACAATTTTGACAATTTTGACAATTTTGACAATTTTGATAATTTTGACAATTTTGACAATTTGAACAATTTTGACAATTTTCACAATTTCGAAAATTTTGTCAATATTTTCAATTTATCAATTTGATAATTTTAACAATTTTGACAATTTCGACAATTATGACAATTTTGACAGTTTGACTATTTTTACAATGTTGACAGTTTTGACAATTTTGAAAATTTTTACGTTTTGACAATTTTTACAATTTTTACAATTTTGACAATTTTTACATTTTTGACAATTTTTACATTTTTGACAATTTTGACAATTTTGACAATTATGACAATTTTGACAACTTATGACAATTTTGACAACTTATACAAATTTGACAATTTTGACAGTTTGAAAATTTTGACAATTTTGACAATTTTGACAATTTTGACAATTTTTACAATTTTGACAATTTTTACAATTTCGACAATTTTGTCAATATTTTCAATTTTATCAATTTGATGATTTTAACAGTTTTAACAATTTCGACAATGATGACAATTTTGACAATTTTGACAATTTTGAAAATTCTGACGTTTTTGGCAATTTGGACAGTTTTGACCATTTTGACAATTTTGTCAATTTTGACAATTTTGACAATTCTGACAATTTGACAATTTTGAAAATTTAACCTGTTGGGTCATGCGCTGTTTGTCCGGAATATGCAAACGTGGTTCCTTTCTTGAGACCCATTATTTTTCGTGTCATCAAACTTTCCGCATTTGACGTTAACGTTGAGATTCAATTTACTAATTTTTGACGGTCCCATTAAATTTTATAAATCATATTTAGAGATAAAAGAGCCAACTTGTTGTGAGGGTAATACACAATACACATTATAAAACTATTTTGAGACGAGTAAATAAAACGATCGGTTATGTTGAAATCCCGTTTCAAACGAATGAAAGAATTGAACTCAATACAATCGTCATTGTCGAGTGTCCCATTGCAAAGCAAGTTCAAACTATTCTCAACTACAAATCACTTAATCAGACCTAAGTCTAGGAAAATAATCGTGACTTTCTTATAATAATGAAACGGCAATGAATATTTATGCAAGCAATTTGGATTCCTGTGCTGGATCACGTTTTCGTTTGAATTGTTCATTGATTTAATTCACAGTCAGCTCAATTAACATTGCCACCCACCCTGACGGCTTTGAAGACTAGAGCTAGAGCGAAGAATCAGCGGCAAGAAGGATAAACAACAACAAAGACACCAGAAGCAACAGAACAAACGAAAACAACACAATGGGTTGATGCAAACTTAGCTGCTTTTCTGCTGCTAGTTTCTACTTTCTCGAGAGAATCGATAACCAACTAGAAATAAGAGCTGGTGTTTTACAGCCAGGATTCCTTCTGAACTGCTTCATCCATGAGCCAAGCTTGCACCTAGTCCTGGGTTCCAGCAGCAAGAATTCGTACGTGCCCTGGATGTGGCGGAGGGTGTCATCTGAATATACCCACTAATCCTGACGAACGTCAAGAAGGATTGCCGATGCCGGTAAACAGCAACAAACACTACACTCCGTCAGAAAGCATCTGGGGGTGTGGGAGATGCAAAACTACAGCAAACACAAACATTCAATTCCGAAGATTCTTTCCCCGGAATTGTTATGCAGAAAAGGCAGTGGTTATCAATCGTTCTAACATCACACACACTCAGTCAATGTTCTCAAATAGTCAGGTCAAAATTTGGTTTCTTTACAATATTTTCTAGCTCAGAAATAAAATTCTAAGAACAAAGAATCATAACTAATAAGGAAATCGAACTTCATTCACATCAAGAAAACACGTTAAATACTATTTCAAATCTCCTTCTGTTTTTCATGTGCCCCTTGATTTTCAATTTGATGAGATGTTCAAGCTTGTCCAAATTTTTTAAAATTTCAAGCTCTCTTCTCGACTTGCTTTAAATTTCTATCTTATCTCAAGCGACTTTCAAAACCCACATGATTATCAATTTGATAAAATATTAGGCTGTCCCCACAACTCGCCTTTCAATTTCAAGCTGTCCTCTCAATTCGCTTGAAATGACAATCGATATTATTGGGCTGTCCCAATTCATCTTTTAATTTTAAGCTGTCCTTTCAACTCGCCTGAAATTTCTATCGATATGATCATGCTTTCCTCTCAACTCGCTCGAAATTTCTATTAATATGATCAGGCTGTCCTCACAACTCCCTTTTAATTTCAAGCAGTCCTCTCAACGCGCTTGAAATGACAATCGATATGATCAGGCTGTCCTCTCAACTCGCCTGTCAATTTCAAGCTGCCATCTCAATTGGCTTGAAATTTCTATCATATGATCATACTGTCCTCTAAACTCGCCTTCCAATTTCAAGCTGTCATTGCAACCGGATTGAAATTTCCAGCGATATTATTAGGCTGTCCTCTCAACTCACCTTTCAATTTCAAGCTGTTCTCTGAACTCTCTTGAAATTTCTATCGATATGATCAGGCTGTCCTCTCAATTCGCCTTTTATTCTCAAACTGTCATCTCAACTGGCTTGAAATTTCTATCGATATGATCAGGCTGTACTCTCAACTCGCCTTTCAATTTAAAGCTGTTCTCTCAACTCGTTTGAAATTTCAATCTATTCGTTCAGGCTGTCCTCTAAACTCACCTTCCAATTTCAAGCTCTCATCTCAACGTGCTTGAAATGACTATCGATATGATTAGGCTTTCCTCTCAAATCGACATGTAATTTTAAGCTGTCCTCTCAACTCGCATGAAATGACTATCGATATGATCAGGCTGTCCTTTCTACTCACTTTTCAGCTTAAAGCTGCTCTCTCAACTCGATTGAAATTTCTATCGATAAGATCATGCTGTTCTCTCAACTCGCCTTTCAATTTCAAGCTGTTCTCTCAACTCGCTTGAAATTTCAATCGATTTGTTTAGGCTGTCCTCTCAACTGGCCTTCCAAATTCAAGCTGTCATCTCAACGTGCTTGAAATGACTTGAAATGAAATGATTAGGCTTTCCTCTCAAATTGACATGTAATTTAAAGCTGTCCTCTCAACCCGCATGAAATGACTATTGATATGATCATACTGTCCTCACAACTCGCCTTCCAATTTCAAGCAGTCCTCTCAACGCGCTTGAAATTTCTATCGATAAGATCATGCTGTTCTCTCAACTCGCCTTTCAATTTAAAGCTGTTCTCTCAACTCGCTTGAAATTACAATCGATTTGTTCAGGCTGTCCTCTCAACTCGCCTTCCATATTCAAACTGTTCTCTCAACTCGTTTGAAATTTCAATCTATTCGTTCAGGCTGTCCTTTCAACTCACCTTCCAATTTCAAGCTGTCATCTCAACCGGCTGGAAATTTCTATCGATATGATCATGCTGTTCTCTCAACTCGCCTTTCTATTTAAGCTGTTCTCTCAACTCGCTTGAAATTTCAATCGATTTGTTCAGGCTGTCCTCTCAACTCGCCTTCCAAATTCAAGCTGTCATCTCAACGTGCTTGAAATGACTATCGATATGATTAGGTTTTCCTCTCAAATCGACATGTAATTTCAAGCTGTCATCTTAACTCGCATGAAATGACTATTGATATGATCAGGCTGTCCTTTCAACTCGCCTTTCAGTTTAAAGCTGCCCTCTCAACTCGCTTGAAATTTCAATCGATATGATCAGGCTGGCCTCTCAACTCGCCTTTCAATTTTAAGCTGTCCTCTCACCGCGCTTGAAAAGACTATCAATATAATTAGGCAGTCCTCTCAACTCGTATTCGAATTTCAAGCTGTGCTCTCAACTCGCTTGAAATTATTAATCGTTGATCAGGCTGTCCTCTCAACTCGCCTTTCAATTTCAAGCTGTCATCTCAACTCGCTTGAAATTTCAATCGATTCGTTCAGGCTGTCCTCTCAACTCGCCTTTCAGTTTCAAACTGTTCTCTCAACCGGCTTGAAATTTCTATCGATATGATCAGACTGTCTTCTCAACTTGCCTGTCAGTTTAAAGCTGTTCTGTCAACTCGCTTGAAATTTCAATCGATTCGTTCAGGTTGTCATCTCAACTCGCCTTCCAATTTCAAGCTGTCTTCTCAATCCGATTGAAATTATGAACTTGGTCAAGTTGTATATACGACTCGCCCAATATTTTAGAATATCTTAGTTCACTCATTTTACGACTTTTTTCGAACTGGGTAATTGATTAACTGCTTGATTTTCAAGCAAGTTTGATGAAATTTTTTTGATCGTGAATTGGTGCTGTCCTTTGTTTACCTTTATTTGGTTCAATTTCTTTAGTAATTTCTTGATTTTCGAGGTTAACGAGAAATTACCTGTTAAGGTCGCCAAATGTGCAGACCTGTCCGAGGCTCCAAAGCTCGGAAGCAGCACCGGAATTATTGGGGGGAATGACACACACACACACACACACACTACCTGAACGCTTGTTCGAAGATCGACTGACTGACTGGCTTTCTGTACGCTTGCAGCCCGATGTCGGTTTTATCCATTCACACAAGTAACTTTTGGTTGCTGTTTTCAAAACACTAAACGATTTCAAAATACTTCAAATTTTATGATTTTAAAGTTCTGAAACATGAAATAATAAAGATTTTGTTTTAAATTTATGCAACCATCAAAAATATTTGGAAAACACTGACGCTAAACCACTCTATTTCTGATGAAGGGTGAGCGGAGGAACGATTGTGTTTTATTTTCCTTTCAAGTAGCGTCACCCTCCGGCAGCACCCTGGAATGGCATTGCGTCAATGCATCCTGCTCGACATTTCTTCAGACACTTGTGAACCTTTCGACAGAATAAACTTATCCATCCCAACCACCCACATTCTCCTCCCACATTTTCACAAGCCCAGCATGCCTCCAGAATGGGAACAAACAAATGCAAATGTCTTCACACGTTTGCTTTGTGCTTTAGTTTCCTCGCAAGTGTTTGTCCGTCTCGTCCTTCCAGTGTCATTTGGAGGGGCACTCTCTACTACTTAGTTGACTGGCTGCCTGACTAGCCTTAGTACTTGTCAAGTTGATGTACATAATAAAGAGGTTAAAATGAGCAGTGATTGCAGTGCCCACTTACACCGAAAGATCACCGACAACAAGCACACGCACTTAGACACCCACACACACAAACAGATATTCCCCTCATTCTCCAAGTTTATTAGGTGTCATTACAGTGTCCTCTGCTGGTGCAACAAATCTTCTGCATCCTTTGGAGAATTCCAGACCGGGGCCAACAAGTTTCGAGCGACCACCCAAACAGGACATTCCGTCCGTCTGTCAGTAGATCATCCGGTGCAGAAAACCAGCAGGACACTCTCAAGCAGCTGGGCCACAGCAACAGGGATCACTTCTCTGCTCTGCTCTGCTCTGCTGGCGCAAATGACACCACAACCAACATCCAACTAGGTTAAACGGCTCGGGAGCAGCAAAACAATTTACTTATAAACGTGTGAAAACATCCCTGTCAATCAATTGGGAATTGCCTCCATTCCATTCTCCACCTCCATTTTCTGTTCGGTCTGTTCTAGGGTGGGAGGGAATTGAATGACTGACTCCTGATAGCTACAATTACTTATGGTTAAGCATCCGTTGTTGTTCGGTTGGATGATTTGGTTTAATAAGATGCAATTTAAGGAAATTTACACTGATACCAAGAGCGTTTTAATCCATTGGAATGACATTTTCTAATTGTTATACTAGCAATTTTGTTATCTACAGTATATTTAATAAAAGCAATTACTTGCCATCGGTAAAGTATAAAGGTGTGATTTTTTTTTCTCACACAGAGGGCAGAATTAACGGATTTCCCCCAAATCGACACGAAGTTGGCATGACCCTCTCAGAATTCGATGAAACTTTGTGGGCATAAAGATCTTACCTAAAGCGTAGTTCTTTTAGAAATGGGACAGTTACGAATGCGTGTATCTCAAAAACCGTTCGTTTGATCGAAATACTTTCTATGAAGAAAATGAAGATAATGTTATGATATTTCATGAAAAAATTTCAGAAAAATTAATTATCGTTTTTTGTTAGAGAAATTTTCATTTTATTCTTGGTATCTCCCGTTGGCCGGCGCACACTTTTTTCAGTCATTGTATTGATCAGTTTTTCCAACTTATATATCGTCAAATCTATATTTGAGGTGGCTTCACCCTCCTTCTTCGATTTCTGATACTTTTCGGTCCAATACTTCTCTTTTAAAAGAAACTGGAAGCATTTTAGTGGATACAGTAGTTTCGAAATGATCAAATTTGATTATTTTTGACCACATTTTTGAACGATTTTAATGGAATTTCTTCTGGCAAAATCTGACAATAACGAAGTAAAACCATCATAAGATTGAACTTGAAGTAAAATTGGTTAGTATAAATCATAGGTTGTGGATGGTACATACAAAATTACTCTTTTTAGGCTTTTAAAAACAGCGAAAACCAAAGTTTTATTTTGGAAATTTTTGTTTTTTTTTCGCAGGAGCAGAATTTTAGCAAATCATTATAATTTTAACCAAATAACCAGCAAATACATACTTTAATATGCTCGGGATCTGGCATCGAGCAGACATGGTATAGGATTCAAACGCTGGAATTTGTTTAAAATAGAGTATTTCATAAGTTTTGTCGTTCATCAGAAATCATCTGTCCCATAGCCTCGGTACCGGCTTTACAGCTTACGAGCTCTGGACCTAGCAAAAAATGGTTGTTTGAGGTTAAGTTCGAATGAGTCATCACTAGGCAACACTTTCAGCTTATCGAAGAAAATTGTTTTGGACATTTCACCGATCTACCCTTAGTTTTTCGCTTATTGAAAATTAAAAATGGTAGTATGAGACTTGACTTCCCTGATGACCCTCAACCGTAGTTGCCGATCATGTGCTTCACTCCAATGCTTGATTTGAACTTTGTGGACATTATTGACAGTGTTTGCATACTTATCCACCACAAAAACTCAGTAATTCTTTGAATAATCAACGGTTTTGTCAGCTATCAATTTGATAATGACGAATTTAAAAGGAAACTGTGCAAAATTATTTTTTTCTTTTTCTCTTGCATCGTACATAATTCAAAAACGCGTAAATTTTAAATTTTGAAAAAAAATAGGTCGAATAGTACTTTTTACAGGCAACAAAATGCTGTCAAAATTTTGAATGTCCGATAACTAGCAAACGAGCTATTAGCAAATGAAAGTGTCCCATTTCTAAAAGAACTAAGCTTTAGTAAAGCAACTTTGCATACTAGTTGTCCCATAAATTATCTAGACTAAAATTTGAAATTTTATAAACATTTTTAGTTCGAAAGTTACAATTCCTACACAAATGTGATTCATGAGAGGATTTTGGGAAAATGATTGTATTTTTAGATTTATTTTTTGAAATCCTTCACTGAGAAAAATGCATTTCGAAAACTAAAACTCTAATTCCCGAAAAATGCCATCTCAGAATTCGATGATTTTTTTATTCAAAGGTGGGTTGTAAAAAATTCAACCATTTCTTCAAAACTCTCTCATGGACCACATTTGTGTAGAAATTGTAATTTTACAGTTAAAAAAATTTAATAAAAAATTTGCCTGAAAAGTTTGTCTTCTTTCAAATGTTAGTATAGATTATTTTTGGGAATACTAAGTATGGGGGCCTTAACTACGTGAGGACTATACACACTCAAAGATTCATTCAACTCAGAGAGGGTAATGGCAGATACTGTGTCGAGTTGGCGTGAAATCTGTCTAAAAAAGATATAAATATAAAGAATATAATGAAAAAGCTTACCTTAAGACCCACGATTAACTACGGTAAAAAATTTCTTTGGAAAAAAGTTAATTTTTGGTTATTTGATCAGGGAAACAGCATTTTTGGTGCCTATATTCCAATAAACGATTTCGGAAGATTTTGGCGTCCTGAATTCAAAAGATTAGCCAAATTTTGTTTATTTTTCGTGATATGGCATGTGAAGAATTTAAAATATGTAAGTTTTAAGTAAAATCGATCTTTGATAATTGATAAACTAATAAACCTAAATGAAAACTACAAACTTATTATGAATTAATTTATTATGCTTTATTCAATCAAGGGTTCAGATCTTGCATAAACTTTTTTCTCTAGATATGCTGTGTGACGACTCCAAGAAAGAGTTTCATCTAGGTAGATTCCTAAATATTTAAAGCATTTTACCCTCTCAATAAGATTTCCATTTATCGTTGGGTCAATATTCGGAGGTAATCTTTTATGTGAAGAATGAAATAACATGTATTTGGTTTTCGTATGGTTGAGTGAGAGCAAGTTGGTATTAAAATATTTAGATAACAATTTCAAGTCATATTCAATTTGATATTTTTGTTAAAAAGATTCTTGGCTTAAAAAATACAAATATGCTACAATTTTTAGAAATAACAACAAATAAGATCAGAACTATTAATGATATCATTCAAGAAAGTCATTTAATATTTGATATCAAAGATTTTAACTCATTCAAAAGCTTTTTGAATACTGCTAACCGATTTGATTAATGGTTAAAAAAAAATCACAATGTTTTCATTGTGGCTCATTTTGTTATTAATTTTATCAAAATTCTCATTTTGCTTCACTGATATGTAAAAAATTAACAAAAAGAAAACTTTATTAACTTTTTTCTCAGAAATTAAAATAACTTGCTGTTTTTGAAAAAGTTGATCATTGAATTGAAACCTTAATACAGTGAATCCCCGATTTTGCCACCCCCGTGCAAGGTTGCCGAAATCACAGAAAAATTTTTAATTTCACAGAATTTTTAAGACAATTTTCATCACAGAATCTGTGTCACAGAACACAGAACATTGAAATATTCACAGATTTCACAGATTTTTTGAATTTTGAATGGATTTCTATAATAATTTTTTTTTTACCATTTTGAATTTTACATTTCTTATCTTGAATTAGAAAACTATGATAAGATTGGTAATGTTAATTGAGTTTTCCTAGCTAAAATGTTAAAAAACACAAATTTTTCATGAATTTTCAATGAAATTAAAAGAAATAGCATCACAGAACTTTTTTTATCGAAAACACAGATTTTTTTTTCTGGGCAACCTTGCCCCCATGATGCATTTCAAGATGACAAATGGGGACAGGGGACAATCACAAAATCGAGTATTTTTTTAAAAGCTCTTTTTTTAATTATCCTGATGAAATTTTTTAGAAAACATAAAAACTGCGTCATTTCATCATCCTTAAAAAAGTTAGCCCATTTTCGAAGCTTAATAACTTTTTTTTTTATCTAAACTCTAATCGAAATGTGGTCTTAGGTAAAATATGTGTCATAATTTAAGCTTCAAGGAAAACCGTATTCAAAAGAAATCGGCCAAAGGGAATCAAAGTTATTTTTGAAAAAAACTGTTTTTTATGTTCCTCCCGAACAAAATGATTCAAAATCCCATACAATTCTCCCCCTATGTTTCGATTTTTTTTAAATGCTATCCAAGAAAATACAAAAACATTTAAACGTGTTAAAGAACTGGAGATGAGTTTAGTATACTGTCTTCAAATAGCAATGTTGTTATGCATAGAACATAGATTCTGGTATCTTCGAATAAAAATTGTTAATTAATCACGTGCAAACATTGCGGAGACATTTCTAAAAAATTAAAGCTCTGATTTGAGCTGCAAAATGCAAAATTTAATTCTATTTTTTTAAATATCCTTATTACTAACTTAAATTCTCTTATTAAGAAAAATGACTGAATAGATATTTTAAATGATTTTCATTTCATCATTGATCGTCTGATTTGTGCTTCATCGAGAAATATTCACATAATGACAATTGGGAAGTATCATGAAGATTTGAAACATAGAATACAAAATTCAAAACAATAAACAAAATAATTAACACTTCAATTCAACACTTAAAATCAGGTTATATTCAGAACTAGTGTCTCACAAATCTAAATCATAAATTCAAATCAAGTTTCGAGAAACAAAATATGAATTAAATTACAAAAAAGACATTCAAAGTTACAATCAGAGCCAAAGCAAAAATTGCACCAAATATGAATGAAAAAAGGAATGAAATTTTATGCCTCTGAAACACAAATAAAACCTTTTCATGAGATGTTTATGAATATGATTCTTTTCGGATAATTTTTTTTTATCAAATTAATGTGACAAAAGTTTCATTCGATGCCCTCAAAGCCAAAGGGGTATTAGTGCAGAAATGATCGATTGAAAAAAAATTCAGAATAGAAATTAAATGTTTAAAACACAGAATCAGTTATCATTGAAAAATGTTAGATAAGGAATTCAAATGAGTTTAGTATTTAAACAGAGATCCTGAGTTTCCAAAATTTAGAAAAACCATGAAACCAAACTTCAGTGACTGAAAAAACAGCACACTTGAAAAACTCAATAAATTGGATCTGGAAAAAGATAAGATTTAAAACATAGAAATAAAGCATGGATCACTACAAATCTGGACGCATTAAAACGGGTCTATCTCGGAGCTATGTAAACGAAATCAAAATGTTTTGAACTTAAAATGTAGAGTTTTTATTGCATTTTAAAGGAAAAATAATAAAAAAAAATATTCCGATGTTATTTTGATTAATTTTTGAACTTTCCGTCAAGTACCACTTATTATAATTTGGACACCCTATTCGCTGACCTCAGCGGCCATTTTGTTCCACAATCTCTTCATCTCTGTTGCATCCTGAGTCGTCAGACCATTCTTCTTCATCTTCCGTTTGATAATTGCCCAAAATTTTTCGATAGGGCGTAATTGAGGGCAGTTGGGCGGGTTGATGTCCTTTTCGACAAAATCTACCCGTTGGCCCCATACCACTGTAGTACCTCTTTGCTGTAATGGCAGCTTGCCAAATCTGGCGAAAACTTCACTGGTCCTTTGTGAGATCTAATGTAGGAAAAAAAAAACGTTTTTCATGCTCTCCTCCTTGTATATTTCGGAGTCCATGGTCTTGTTTTCACAAAACCCGGGGTTTTTCATCCGCAGCTGCAAATACCTTGCCAGATCAAACACTTTCTTGCAAACTTATCGGCAAACACGAATTCGAACTTGCCGGGGACATCACCCCGACCAGTGCAGTGCACCACTGCAGTGGCTTTATAAAAATTTTGGCCTGGAAGCTGCCCAAAACCCATCTTTACGTACGTTTCGTCATCCGTCGAACTTCGTTGCAATCTTGTTGTATAACTTCCGGGAACGTGCTTTGGCTACTAAATTCTGCTTCAATGTCCGGTTTGGTTGCTTATTGGCCCGATAGGATCGTATTCCTTCGCGCAGACGAATCCTTCTGACGGTGCACCGGTCGGCGTTGAATTTCTTGGCGATGTCGTAGTCGGACAACCCTGTGTTTGCCTTAATCGTTCTCAACACCTTCAAATACAGTTTCCGATACTTAATTCCACTATGACGCTTGGTATGAACCTGCCGATCGATAGTATGCATCTCACGGAAACGTTTGAGAACGCTACAAGCGGTTGATTTGACCATTTTTAACGATATCGAGATTTTTGAACCCGACCACGTCGTGTTTTTGACTTGAGTGTACAAAATTAATTTTCGTCTCGCGGCTTCGACCACGTGTAACTTTTTGGGAACAAAACGAATCGTAACGAAATTTTCGGCACTGATAGAGGAAACATTTCCCAACAAAGTACTGTCAAAAAATTCCAGATCCAACAACTAGGAGCGCTATGGTATAATAAACATTGCGTCTAGATTTGTAGTGATCCATGCTTTATTCATGTTAAGAGAACCACTCAATGATATTAGCAACTCAACAATGAGATCATTTTTATTATAATTCGAGAATGATCATTTGGAAAATGATATGCTGAATTCAGGATAAATCAGTTAAAAATGTTTCAATATGCATTTCAAGTCTAAGACTTATTTTTTTTAAAGGTTTTATTTAAAAAAATAGGGAGGGAAAAGGGTTAAGAATCTATAATCCGACGGAAATTTCAATAATAATGATTGCAAAGTGAAAAGTTGTAATAATACTCGGTATTAACCCGGAAACTGCCCGTGTAAAATTCTGAAATGTTTATCATAAAGCTTCTCTGTTGTCTCTTAGCACTGTGAGCCAGTTTTGGCGGAATTAGCTGCTATTTTAATGCAGATACCATTACTTGGAAAGTTAACGTAATAGTAAACATTATTATTGTGCAAGACGTTTGTATGTAATGAGCATGAGGAGGTGTTCTCTTTATTTTACCTGTTCTGTTCAGAATATCTTGATTCCTGACTGACATGTTTCGATGAAAAAAAATGAAAATTTGAGGTGTTTTTCCTCATATTCTTGTTAATTTGTCGAATTTTTTTATCGAATTTGGTTAAACTTTATTTTTTGTCCAGATTTTGGGTTGAAAATATTTAAATTCAATACCAAGATTTTGATATTCTCATCCCGCAAAATGCGGGAGAACTTCTCCGCTGCTGACTCTAGTGGGCCCCCATAACTTATGTTAGAGAAAACTATACTGATATTATTTCACGGGGGCCCCTTTAGTGTTATATTTCAAGTTTTCATTCCGATTTTCTAGTTTTTGTCACAGATTTGTAGTAATTGAAGTAGTATGATTAAAGCAATTTTCAAACTTTTTTCCCTCGAGAGTCCCCCTGAGCCGGGGGGCCCGGGGCAATTGTCCTATTGTCCCCCTTCTAATTCGGCCTTGAGTATTACGTTGGATATATAATCAGTCAGAAATAGACCTCTTTTATTTTATAAGGAATTTAATAAGGAATGCTAACTGCTTCATTCTTCCATAGACGAGGACCTCGAAACAATGGAGCCATTAAAGCTTTTGGAAGTAAAATTAGACTCAGAATCAGCAGCATTGACCCCAAATGATTGTGATTCTCCAGAAATTATTAATGATATTGAAGGCGTACGGATGTTAAACATAGTTGATCTCGTTCGAACATTGGACCGAGTCGATTTGGAACCATTTTTGAATTTCTCAAACCCAGGGTCTAAAACAGGTTTTCGTGTTGGTTCAAAACTCATCCATGATTTTTTGCAGAATTTTAACGCAACGTTAACATGAGTAAATTTGAAATTCGAGGTTTGTACAGAAAAATTGAACTTTACTGCAATACTTCGCGAGGTACCAGTAATGTCAATTGAATTTATTGTTTTTCAATGCCAAAAGTCATACCACTGTTAAACAGTTAATATTTTTTTGCCTTATAAGATACTAGAGATGTACCGAATAGTGGTATTCGGCCGAATACCGAATATTGACCTTTTCAACTATTCGGCCGAATATTCGGTCGAATATTTTATTGAATTTTTAATAAAAAAAAACTTAAGCGATTATTTAAATGCTTTCTTTTTCTTCCATAATAATACCCTTAATGTTTTTTAGTCGATAATTTTCAACCAGATGGTATTATCAAATGATCGGACCTACAAGATATTTTTTAAGTAGGGGTCTTTCAGATTTTTAAAATGTCACCAATAACTGAAAAGACATCAGATGACTCTTTGCGTTCCTGTGAAATCTGGGATAAAACGTTTCGAAACAGATGCCAAGCTTTTTGAAATTGCTTCTCTGATATTATATTAGATGCAGCTCGGATTCGAGCAAGATATCATCAAAATGGTTGTTGAAAAAATAGATGATCTTTAACTTTAAGTATACCATACTTTCATCCACACGTATCCACACGATCAGGCATTCAGGACGATTTTTGAAAAAAAAAAATTAAAAAGGGCAAAATTTATGTATATTTTGAAATTTTTGAAAACTCCTTATTGAACACAAAATTTAAACAATTTTAAAGAGTAATTTGAGTTTATTATTTGATTTAGCAAATAATCTGAATAAACCCAAGCAAAACTCGGGGAGTTTTATTCAATATCCGGACATCCCGGCCAGCCCAGCTAACATGAAATCGTAATAGAAATGATAATCCAAATCGAATATTAAGACATTTTCAGTAACCATCGTAAACAAGTTGGTATTGAGTGATTTTCTATCATTCATTTACGACAAGCTTTGCCCAAAAAAAGTTGAATCGGATAGCAGTTTACTCAATTCGTAAATATGTCTTCAAATAGTTGAGAATACGCTAATTCGACATTTACGATTTGAGCGAACTGATTTACGATAAATGGGCGATCCTTCCTTCTTTCTCCCTTTGACCGGTTCGTGAACAGAAAATCTTACATATAGAGCTATAGCGCGAATCATTTCAACTGATGAGATGGCATCGTGGTAAGATACCGGACAGGCAACTCGGAGGCTGGAGTTCAAATCTCGGTCGGGGAAATTTTTTTTTCGCTTTACCCAAATTACTTCAAATCGTATATTTTGTATTTTGTAGGGAAATCGAATCGTTAAAATCTTGTCATTGTAGATATATCGCCTCCACTTTTATAGCTATATGCTATTTTGGTAAGTTTAATACAATCTTTTCATCTGGTATATTCGTTTGATTATTTCTGTTGTTCCTGCGATATACCCTCTTAAATGTTTGCTGGGAGATTGGACTTATCTGGATTTCTTACTGGATTTATGGGCAAGCCGGAATATATCCAGAAAATCTGGAATAAACTATAATGAAAGTATAAAACGATACCGTTCAGCATTCTCCTGCACGATCTTCAGTGAAAGATACGCGGATACACCTTAGATGTTTTACTGAAACCATGTTTTTCCTATTTTATAGAAATTTAACCCATTAAGGTAATTCTTCCTCGTAAATAACTGCTTAAAACATAATTTTTCAATGATTGTGTGACTTTTACAACATTACTTTTGGATATTTTATAAATTATCCAAAAAAATTTGAAAAATTTACAAGTCTGTAGTAGATATTCGGCCTATTCGGCCTTCGGCCGAATACTTAGCTCAGCTATTCGGTGAGCCGAATATTCGGCTTAACGGTTTTTGGCGGTATTCGGCGCCGAATATTCGGCTAACCGAATATTCGGTACATCACTATAAGATACGAATTTACAGTCCACGACAAAGTAGTTCAGCGGATTTTTTATGGAAAATTCCACAGAAGAAACAATAATGATGAAGCATGGATGAGTTTTGAGCCCAAACGAAGCTTTTAAGACCCCAGGGTTTGAAGAATTACCAATGACCTCAAAACGATTCAGTCTTTTCGGATATATTTACTTTGTGTCATTCATAAGTCATTTTCACAACCACCGTCAATGTCATCATGTATTACAATGTTCCGGAATGATGTCAATTAAAGCAATATCAATTAATAATCAACCCAAAAGAAGAAGGTTTAAGTTTTCGTTTTCTAACATTGAATCAAATATGGTGACAAAATCGGATCAAAAAAGGTGACAAAATTGGAAGTAGACAAAATCGGAGGCAGACATAATCGGTGCGTGACAATATCGTGGGCTCACTGTATTCAAATAATTGATTAATTTCTATAACTTTGCCAAATTTCAAATAATATCAAATCAAATCATCATTTTCAAATAATATCACGAAAACAAGAGCGGATGGAAAAAAATCTGAATGAATATTAGCTCTGATATTTCTTTCACATAGGAAAAATGTAGAAATTGTTTCCCTGTGTAATTCATGAGCTGTCAATACAGTTGTTGAATAATGTATATACTAAAATCTACATTATCAAGAACTCAGAAATGTCCTTTAACACTCCACCGACCATGTAGCAGGAGTATTAAAAAAAATCGTCGATTGAATTTTCGCATTGTTTCACTTCTGGGCGGATTTTCAATCTTTGAAATTCAATATCACCAAAAATAGAGGTCATAGACAAAATTAAGCATTTTCCTCGCGCTATGTATGTGTACTACGGAGCAATAAGCTCAGTACTCCGGGACACAGCGATGTATTGAAATGAAATATTTGTTAAAAGCGATTACGCTTATTGATTTAAGTAGGTATTCATTCCAGTTGTATAAATTGTCAAAATAATTTGCATAATTAAATGCACTTTCATACAAACTGTGTGCTTGTAGATATTCTCCTTCAAAACAGTCACCCACCAAGCGTCTCCATCAAAAAGCAGACTCAACCCAGGTGGCAAAGAACTCAATTGAAAAAAAAAAAAAACAAACAAACACCGAATCGCATCCCCTTGCTTGCAGCACACGTGAAAACAAGAACAAATGAGAGCACGACGAGCTGAGCGGCGGCAATCGAGACAGACGGTAACAGAGGGCAGCTTCGTTCTCTTCACCTTGAAAGCTACCACCTGTTTCGACGAACAAACGCTCACGGAACGATATCATTCCATAATAAAGAGGAACCGCGCACACCTTCTGTCGCCTTACCTGTGCGTCGTGTTGTTAGGGGTCGAGTTGCTTTCCAGTTGTTCCTTTTCCAGGTGTCCACACGCACCGGTTGGTGTCTTTTTTTTGTAGAACTTCCTTCAGCTAGCAAGGATCGTTCCGTTTTGTTTTGGGAGGGAACGATCCGGAAACCGGTTTTGGTCGGCTTTTCTCTCTCACGAAAGCTTTCTTCGGCCGTTCGTTGGTCAGCTTCGGCCATTGTGTGTGAGTAAAGAAAGGGCGCATGCGCCCCGTTCGGCTTTCGGTCGTCGGCGGCCATCCTTCAGTCGCTGTCGTATGGACGTGGAGGAGGACACTTTTTGAGAGGATCGTCTCCCGGTTGTGGGTGGGTGGGTTGTATGGTTTGATCCAGGTAAAGAGGTTCCGGCGAGTGTGTCTCGCGCCTTCGGTCCTTAACTGCATAACGGCTCCACTTGGAGTCAGTTGCCGCCGAACGTTTGCCGAGTGTAGTTAGTAGTTGCTCTTTTGCTGTAATTTGAAGAGGGCCCTCTGAGAAGATGTGTCGCCAAAGTGCGTTTTGGGGGGTGCTACCCTGAGTGGATCCTGCTGGTTTGTGAAGGAGGTGTTTGTGAGAGGGTGGCTGCATAGAAGACTTGAACAGCAGCAGCAGCAGTGATTCTGGGTATCAGTCATTGTGCAGTTTTGTGGAACGGGAAGCTCGGAACGCGGAACAAAGTTGATGTGTTGGGCTTTTTCCAAGTGGATTCTAACGTTGGATTTTTACGGCCGACTGCTCGGTGTATTGGTGAGTTTAGAATTGGCTCAGCTGGAGCAGTGTGTTCCCGAAAAATAGAAGAAAAAAAGCAACATTCGCTAGAAGATGGCAACAAGTGGCGCGCGTTGACCTAATTCTGTTTTTGCTTGCCTTTAACCTTCACCCACCGATCCCCGGAAGAACCTCACCGAGGAAAACTGTATACGATTGGAGTGGAAGCTAAGCTCATCCCCCCTTTCCTGAGCTAGCTTTCGGGTGGTATTTTGCCTATGAAAATTTTCACCTGCCGGGCTTCGGGAAACCATTTCTCTGCACCTGATGTTGACGATGAGGGAAGGTCAACAGTCAGCTCCTTCAAATCTCTCAAGGAAGCCTAGAATCCCCACTGTGTCTACTGTGCTGTCTGTGTTTCTCACCAGCAACTGAAGGAAGCTATCGGCCTTCACCAAGTGAGGGACAAAACACAAACACGACCTAGAGGTGACACCCACCCAATCCATAGATTAACAGCAGCAGGATGCATGCAGTCAAGTGCGATAATTGCGAGTGTATCCGGAAATAGAGTCCAGCAACGACGAATGGTGCCCCGTTTTATTATTGGTTTAACTTTATTGGGAAAAATATTACACGGTCATTTGGTCGAGCATAACCTAGTCTAGTAGAAGCTAGCCGAGGTACCGATCGACTGTAAGTGTATTTTTATGAGTGCGTCGTTCCCCCCGAAGAAAAGAAAATTGATTGAATTAAGAGGCCATCCCACATGGAACGGCTCGGAAGCTAAATACTAAAGTGAGGGTGCTTCCATTAGTTTGTTTACCAAATTTACGAGACACACTTGCTACGTTAGAAAGTAAAAAGGAAAAAAAAGTACACACACTCATCTATACAAAGCGAGTTTAAGTGCTTCTGATAAGAAAGAAGAAAAAAACAACTTCGAGAAATGTAAACGGAATTGTGTCGCCAGGACCTCCCCCCCTCGCTTGAAGTGTAGAGGCTGACCGATTGCTAGCTTTTGGGTGAACAAAACGGCGGTATTAACAAATAAGTGGATTTTTTCTTCTTCCCTTTGGGGCAAATTATCGGCTAATCATCGTCGGCTCGGCTTTTAGACACTTCGTTAGTGCGGGGTGTTAGTTTGATTGTAATCCCCTGCCGTTGTCGTCGTCTTTCGTGTGGAGGTCTACAGAAAGTAAGTGCTCTTGGATGCAATAAGCTGTTTGGCTTGTAAGGATTTAGCAAAAATTATCGATGAACACACTTATTGAAATGAGGACACAACTTTGAAAATTCCGCAATACAGTATGACTCATAAAAAATGCGAAATTTTTCAGCAGTCTGGTTTGGGTTGTTTTTGATGATTTTTGAGGACTTCTTTTTATGTGAATAGCAGCTCTAAAATTCTAGAGACTTACATAACATAATTTAGAACACAAAAAGTGAAAGTATGTCGATTTTTCATACATTTGCCAAAAATCTCCATACAAATTTCAAGTCCTTTGCGCCAGCTCGTGCTTTTGCCAAATGCCCTGAAACCTTCAGAAAGTCATTTTTTCACCTAAAGGCACCAACCTAGGGGAAGCCCCGTGGAATATAAGGATTTTTTTTATTATGGGCCAGTCTAAAATTAGTCAAGACAAAAGTGAAGCGAAATTCGGTAAGATCAATCCAGAAACTGTCTAAGGAAGCGAATATCTCAAGTTCTTCGAGTTCAATATTGGTCAAAGATGACTTAAATGTCATCATCTTAAGGGGGAGTAGAATCTAACGGGTAAAAAAAATACCATTTTCACGAATTTTTTTAGAGCTATCGTTCAAACAAAAGTATTCAAATTTTTTGCATTATAAAAAGCATTGTTAAAAGAACATGTAATTTTTTCGTAGAAAAATATTGAAAAATGAGCCGGTGACGGAGCACTTTCGAGGATGCCTTTTAGAAAACAGGATTTGCGGTGGACACTGTATCTCAACACAGAATCATCTGAAGTCAAAAAATCAGAGCAAAATATTTTTAATAGATATTTTTCTGGACCCCAACGATTTTATTCAACTTAAAAAAAATTATGAAATTTTTGTGACTGTTTGAAGTAAAAACTACGATTTTTCACGAAAAAATCCGCCATTTTTTATCTGTAAAATCTCCCCAAAGTAAAAAAAAGAAAAGAAAATCGTTGGGGTTTGGTATTTTATATGTAGAAAATATGTTCCAAATTTGAAAAGAATCGGTGAAGTAGTTTTCAAATGACGATGTCCACTGACTTTAAAAATGTGCTTTCGAGAAAAATGCGTTTGAAGTTTCTGCTCTAGAATTCTTGCAGTATTAGATAAGAGGAGATAAAGGCCTATAATTTCTACAGTTTTGCTTCGATTGACTTGAAAATTTGACACAACATTCTTGAAATGTTTTACAATAAGAAAATAAAAAAAATCGATTTTTCGAAAGTGTTAGACCCTACTCCCCCCTTAAACGAATCAATGCAATGCGAATCGTGCACTCGAGGCGATTTCGGTCTAAGTTGGAGAATAAGCAGCTGATCAGTGTGTTATCAGACGATAAATTTTTTCGATTGACTTGGTGTTCAATTCACGTACGGATCGTACTTCGAATGGATTGAAGATACCTCATGTTTTTATAAAATTTGGAGTAAATGTTCATAATGAAGTCCCTTTGGACATTTTGAAAAATCGGGTGCTTCCGTGAATTCGGGCAAACATCGGCGAACCCGAGAGTTTTGTTTTCCAATAAGATGTACATAGCCTATGCCATACCTCAAAACGAACCTTAACCTGTCTGGAGTAGAATATGAAATTTTAACCAAGCGATCTTTGGACTCCGAGCAGACCGGATTTAAACCTCCTTGACTACTCGATATGAGCGAATGTTCAAGCCAAGGCTTGTGGATCCACTCACCCAAGTCTCGATTATTTGAAGGCTTCCATCGAGTTTCGGCTTCCGTATCGAGTTATTGTTTCTCAATATGGTTATCTGCATGCCTTAATAAATAAACAAAATCATGTTAATGTCAAGAGCATTGATAACAGATTTCGCATTTTTTTGGGTCATACTGTAGTGCCACGCACACACACAATCAACTCAAAATAAATGATCAACATGATAATTAAAGACAACATGATACGGTACAGAAATATTTTTTTGTGATTATACGTTGCTTCTAAGGTCTTTAGTTATTTGACTTCCGATTTCTATTTTGAAGAGGATTGGACGATCTTGCAACGATCTTTAGAAGATTGATCTTTTTTTGTTATACTTTTTAATTTACTCTAGTTTCTTAATGTTAAGCACTTCTTTGAAAAATGGGATAAAAGATCGATGATTTCAACTTAGCTTTTCGACGTTTGGAACAATAAAATCGGTTTATTTTCAATTCGATTGTTAGACCTTTTAATTTTTTTTGCTAAGCTACGATATTTAGATTCAATTGTTAATTAAAGATTTAATGTCAAACAGTGCCATCTCTTGGACATCTTATCAATATCGAAATTCTAGGCGAAGTTTTGTCAGAGGATTTCGATATTGACGGATTTCGCGTCAATTCGACACATCTTGCATGGCCCTCTCAGAATTGAATAATACTTTGTGTGTATATAGTCCTCACGTAGTTAAGACACTTGGCATACTTGGTTTTCTCAAAAAAATATACCCAAGTAACAAATATAGTTTCATAGCAGCTATTAGATCAAGCTTTGGTTTTATAAGGGGCTTGAAGAGTCTTTTATAACAATCGGTGTTAGACTAACATTTGAAAAGGGTCAAACTTTTCAGGCAATTTTTATGGAAATTTTTAGCTCTAAAATTAGAAGTTCTACACAACTGTGGTTTACGGGAGGGTTTTCAAAAAATGATTGAATTAAAAATTAATATTGACAAAAAGTATTTTAAAATCCTACACTGAAAAAAAATGCATTTTATATCTAACAGACGCTATCTAAGAATTTGATGACATTTTTTTTTAAGACGAGTATTAATAATGTCTATAAGTCGTCCATAGATTGCCAATTGTGCATATTTAAGGGAAAATAGTTTTTCTAAACATATACTTTTTCATGATTTTGAAAATCATGTAATTTATTTTTTTCTGTGTAGATTCCCCAACCTATCCTATTAAACCTAGCTATCGAAGTTTTCTATGACAGCCGAGTCGATGGTCAAAACTCGATGCTCTTCAAGTCATTTTCTAGGTGAATGGAATACCATTGTTTTGGATAGGTTTAGCGATAGCAAATTTTCGGCAAAATACCTCATTAATGTGCATGTTATGTTTCATCTGGCTAATCAAATCATCTGTGTCCCTTGCAATATATATTAACGATGTGTCGTCAGCAAATAAGCGTGTTTTGCCTTTGAGCGCTTGTTTCGATAGATCGTTTACGTACAGTAAGAACATTAGTGGTCCTATGTTACTACCTTGAGGTATACCAACTGACATCGGTAGAAATGTACCTTGGCTATCGTTTATTCCTACGTATTGGACACGTTCGGATAGGTAACTTCGAATCAGATCATCAGCTATTCCTCCATAACAGTTTAGTTTATCTAACAACAGCTCGTGTTCTACGGTATCTAAAGCTTTTTTGAGATCGAGAAAAAGAATTGCGGCAAACTGTTGATTTTCGAACGCATCGTAGATTTCGTTAGCCATATTGATGACTGTAGAGAAGTTGTTGTGACTGAAAGGAAACCAATTTATCTGAAAACTGGCAGTTGTTCCAATATTTTACTCAATATTGAAAGTACAGATACTGGCATATAGTTGTTAACGTCAGTTTTTAGTCCACTTTTGTGTATTGGGACGATCCAGACGATCAGAAAACTTCGTTGAATACATATTTCAGAAGTTAAGCAAAAAGAACATCATGATGCCTTTTCACAAAAAAGGTCGAAATTCTGTCTGGTCCTATGCTCTTTTTGCTTCCAAGTTATGAATTTTGATCAAAACCTCCTACTCAGTTGTTGGAGTTAGAAAAATGGATTCGGATAGAGCATTTGTCAATGTTCCATATTTATTTTCATATGTTGCGTTGACTACAAATGGTGGAGGAAAGCTAAGGTCCCGCATTCGCAAAAAAATCGTTGAAAATTTTCCCGATTGGTCAGAGAATTTATAGTTTTCCACATTTCTTTTAAACTTGAGGATTTGAAAAGAGATCCATTGTAGGTCTTTTTGGCTATTGAACTTTTTTGGACAGCTGTACAAGGATTTCTTGGAACTGGGAGTCGTTTTGGCTAAAAGGTTGTTTTTAGATTTAACTAGCTTCCAGACATCATAGTTCATCCAAGGGCAGAAACCTTTTATTCTAGCATAAACTTCTACCTTTTTCGAATATTTTTAAATAAAATTCTTTTGCAGATTGATAACATATACGAGTTTTTCTGAAGCAGAGCTTGCAGAAATATTGCGAGTTAAATTTTCAAATTCTTCGTCCACTTTGGAATAACCAACGATAGTTTTCTGTAGCTGCGTTTTGGAAATTCGTCCATCAAGGTTAACACTTGTGAATATAATACTTTGGTCACTTATATCAGTCAACAGTGTTTCATTAACTATCCTGTCAGCTAATGCTTCGGAGCACCCGGCCTAGAAAAAAAATTCATAATTTTTTTTTTTAGGAAATTCAGTTTTAGTTTTTGAAATGTATTTTTCTCAGAGTAGAAATTAAAAAAATAAAAAAAATTTTTTTCTAGAAATTCAATCATTTTTCCAAAACTCTCTCATGAACGACATTTTTGTAAGAATTGTAATTTTCGAACAAAAAATGGTTATAAATTTTTTGTCTGAAAAGTTCAAATGTTAGTCTACAATTATCTTTTTTTTTATCCTGGAAGATGATTGGCATAAGGCAAATGTGGCCGAATCCACCAGGGCTGAGAATCATAAATGTCAGTCTAGATTTTTTTGGGAAAACTCATATGCAAAGTTGCTTTACTAGGTAAGATCTTTATGCCCACAAAGTTTCATTGAATTCTGAGAGGGTTATCCCATTTTCGTTTCGATTCGGCGTGAAATTCGTCTATTGAATATTTTAAGCAAAGCGTTTGGAGTTTTTTTTCAGCTCATTCTAACTTTGAATCCTTTTTAAACAGTTGATTAATCTACATATCCGAAAAGCAAATATTTGTTAAGGAAAAAATGAAACAAATATGTGAAAAAATAAACAACCTTAAAAACCGAATATTAAGCCGAATATTCGGCTCACCGAAAAGTTGATCTAAGTAATCGGCCGAATAGGCCGAATATTTATTATTTAAATTTATACAATAACAGACTTGTCAAATTTTTCAAATGATTTTGGATAATTAATGAAATATCCTAGAGTAATGTTGAAAGAGTTACAGAGCTATTTTTACAGATTTCCTTGGTATATCCAGGCTTTCCGGATTTTGCCCGGGTTTATTCAGATTATTTGCTAAATCAAATAAAAAAAACTAAAAATTCTCTTTGAATATTTTAAGATTTTGAATTTAAAAACGATTTTTAATCAATTCCAATATGAACATAAATTTTTGTTTAATCATTCGATAAGATTTTTACACTGCTGCTGTGATTCAATAAAAACTTTAAGTTTCAAGTTTTTTTTCTTCCTTTTTCCTCTTGCATGTTTACGAATAAAACCTAGATCTCGTTCAGATTTGCCCTGTTTAAATTATTTTTTTTCCAAAAATCGTCCTAAATTTCCTGACTATGTTTTAAACAACTATTTTGAAGATATGTTACTCAATCTTCATCTAATTAGTTATCAAATAAGCAATTTCAAATTGCTTGGCATTTGTTTCGACGTGTTTTGTTCCAGATTTCACAGGAAGGCAAACTCCTTATTCAAATACGCCCTAGAAGCAACAAGTCATTTGATGTCCTTCCTTGTTGAAAATAATCGACTCAAAACACGAGGGGTATAAAAATTGAAAATATAGAAGGAAATTGAGATAATCGCTTTTGTTTTTTTTTCATTCAAAACTCAATAGAATATTCTACCGAATATTCGGCCGAATATTCGTTTGGCCGAACAGTTGGATATGTCAATATTTAATACATCTCTATTAAAAGTTTTAAAGGTTTTCAAAGAAATTTTTGTTGTTAGTCAGTAAATAAATATATAAATGCTTTTCTTCTTAAAAAAGTCTCCAAGTTTCTTTTCAATGGAATGCTCATTTTGCAAATTTTCACATAGATTTTTCTAGGAATTTTATGATTCAGCACATGTTCTAAAAATTTATTGGAAATGAGTCCATCAGGAAAGTTTAGATTGATAGAGAAGTTAAAAAAAATAAAAAAAACTTTTAGTTGGAAAATATAAAAAAAACTGACTGCACTGTACAGGATTTGAACCCGCAATTTCCGATCTCTTTCAACACATTACCGACTAATGCTACAGGATAAAACTAGAACTTAAGTTAATGTCTTTAATTTATAAAGAAAGTTTAGGTGGTGTTTTTCACCAAACTGGTTCTGCTTAATGATCCAGTGCGCCTCAAAGCGAACACTTGCGGTGGAACATTTGTCAAAAACTGTATTTAAAATTCAAACCTGATCAGCTCAGAGTGGGGTGAACAAAATTTTAAAATTCAGGTTGCAATCGATCCTTCATTCCTTACTCATCAAAACATATTTGTTGAATTTTGTGAAAATAACTGTGCAATGCTTTTAAAAAATACCTATTTAATTTTCCAACCAAAACTTTGGGATCACCCCACAGTATTCAGTGTCGGCCAAAAGTTGATGATGCTAAAAGACTAACATAAAGATGTTAAAACTACTATAATCAAAACAAAAAAAAAAAAACGAGTCAGTTTTTTGGGCCAATCTCCAAAATGTATTTGGTCGGTTTTCGAAATACGACATGGCCCATTTGGCAGCCACCCTAAAACACATGTTCAAGTTATGCCGATGTTTATTTGTATTGACTTTTATGTTGTTCAATCACGTTAAAATGGGAATTAGAAACACCAGTTGAAATTTTTTTTTTATATATTATTACCCTCCCATTTAGATGGATATCAATTACCTCAATTTCATTATTAAATTCAATCCAAAAAAGGGTTAATATTTAGTATTTTTGCTTAAAATTCAAAATGATGACAAGATTGGGTCGAAAAATGTGATAAAATCAGGGGCAGACAAAATATTAGCTTAGCTTAGCTTTGCTTGATTGACTACTCACATCCACCTTAAATCATGGAACTAGAAATGATGATAATTTATACTATCTTTACAATTGAAGAAAATTTTCTCATTTTGGTTTTAATCTAAAATATATTTTTTGAAAGTTTTACCTTGTGAAACATTTCGAATTCCATGATCGCTGGCGTGGCTCAGTAGAACGAGTTCCACATCGCCAATGGTTGCTACTCCGTGATTGACCGAGGCCATCAATTTTGTTCAGAGGTCAAAAGAATGATACTTGGGATTAGCAACATTCTCAATGAACAAAACTGATGCTCTCTCTTTGAACATCAATAACGGCGCCGGCCACGTCCTAGTAGTCAATAGATAGTTAGGAAAAATAGAGAAAAGGATGAAAGAAAAAAAATTGTGCTTTAGGACCGAGGTTACCTCTGCATCCTAGCAAAAAAAATTATTTGGGAGTGTGGTTTCAGGGATGTGATCTGGAAACACCTTTGACAAGTGCATGAAGCTTACTGTTCCTACAGTTTTTTAATCAAACTCCTATGTAACATTACAGGTTCCCTTTGAAAAAGTTTCCATTACGTTCCAGTCTAGATACAGTGATCAATTAAAGTTTGGATACATTATGTTCTCACTAAAAACCCAATAATTCAAAGATTACTATAAAACTTTTTTGAAAGTAAAATTAATTTAGAGAGTTTTGAATTAATTGTTCTGAGTACCTAACACTATCTAAACGTTCATTACTTTCCACTTTTTTTCTTTTCCTCAATGGTATTTCAAAATGTGCCTATTATAAATTTCAACCATGATTGATTATTGTGTACATCCTACATATTCGTTCACCTTAAAAAAGAATCACAACAAATAATGAAATTATACACCATCAACCGTGAACAATTGCAGGAATTTATTGTATGGCTGAATGTATTATTTAAAAAAAAACTCTAGACTTCAAAACTTCTTAAGTTAAAAAATACTCGCTTGCATACATCACAAACATCTGACACATCTAAATTAAAAAAAAAAAACCCCAATCACTCTTTTAATTCAATGTCTCTTGCACCGCTGTTTTATGATCGATTAGTATAACTAAGTGTATTTCAACGGAATTATGTAAATAGCGAGAAAATAGAAAATTTGATAATTTCTTACAAATAAAATAGTATGTTATCGTTTTAATTACAAAGTTATACTTGCATTGATGATGAAAATAGTTTAGCTGGTCTTGTTTGACTCTTTGTCCATTCGATCCGTTTTCTGTTTTCATCTGAATCATGGAAAATCTCGCTAAATATGTTCTCAAAATAATTGAAAACAAACAATATTAGCACATATTAGTATTCTTTGGATGAGCGATAAAGTTTTAAGTATTTTATATCATTGAGTGTTTTCTATTTGCATTTTTTTTTGTTCATTAGAAACATATGGTTCATTTTTTATTTTTTTCATCAACATCTTCTTCGAAAAAACCCTGAATAGTAACTCTACAACGAAGCAACACTGTAGGTGTGGACTTTAAATTTGAGTTGGATAAATATACCTCTTAATATTTTTATTAACATATCATGAATTCCTCTAAAATTGTAATTCTTTCAAAAGTTAAAAACGGCAAATTAGATATATGTTGTATAATTCATAATAACATTCGGCAACAATTTTCAAAAAGGTGATGTATTTTAGGAACCTCACATTTACCTTAATTATAAATTCATCCTGCAAGAAATTTGGATTTAGTTGAGATAATCATACAAAATAACTATGGATCTGAAGGGAAATAATGTTTTGTAAAAGTGTGTAAGAAGAAGCTCTTTGTTTATAACTCTACGAAAATCAGAATTCAAAAAGAGCTTTTTTTTAAATAATATTTTTTCCAACAACATATTCGAGTAAATCAGCAACATCTTTATCATCATTCAGTTTAAAAAAATTAAGATTACTATTTTCTATTCAAATGAATACACATTTACTTAGATTGAATAGTTAAAACATATTCTGAAATTTCTTATGTTCCATGTAAATAATATATCTACCTTTTTTCATGTGAAGACATAAATACCTAGTGATCTCCGGAAGATTGTGGACTTAAAGATAGGAAATCATACTCAAAAACTGTTATCATTTGTTTCATAAGAAGGGATAATCGGAATGATTTGCATTTATGATGGATTCTAGAACTTAACACTTTTGAAAGTTTATGAATACAAAACAACATGGCTCACTCAGTGTTGAGGTCTGTGTAGTAAAAGCGTCGTCCAGTCTCTTCTGAATCTACAGTCTTCAAGTCAATGTTGTTTGTTCGATTTTGACCGAAAGTTTGACGATCTGCTCGGGCTTTCGTTTTATTTTTAAAAGCTTCCAATTCGAAAAACTGACCATATGCATTGGAAACGAGCCTTAACCCGTGCAAGATTTGAATTTTGAAACGAGTCTTAATTTAGTGTTTCGTCATATGTTCACCTGATGCTGGATTCAACGCAAATAATGTTAATAGCCTAGTAAATAGTATTAAAGAATGTACTTATCTTGATGATCCCTTGCATTTTCACAATACAAGCTGCATTTTCACAATCTAGTAAGTTTCCCATCGATGCGCAGTTTTCGAAAATCGAATGAATTACAGCACCATCTGGTGCTAAATTTGAATAAACTTGGAAATGCTTTTTTTGCATTTCATCGACCAATCGACTAACAAAGAAACTCGATGAAATTTAGATGCTCATTATGGCGAAATTCCTACCACGGATATAGGAATTAAAATGTTATAGAAAACACCTCCAACACACGCGAATTAATCCATCTTCTAGCAGATAACAATCACAATGCAACACAAAATTAAAAAAACACAAGCAATTTCCACAAAGCGATGCAAAAACACGATTTTTTTGTGAAAAATACGCGACCGAAAAACCACACGCTTCAATTTGGCCGCATTGCCAACTCTCCCTCTCCATGGCTTGCTGTCAAAATCAGGGGCAGACAAAATATTCAACAAAAACTATCTGAATTCATACCCAGTGTTAAATTTGGTCAAAATTTTTTGTTAAAATAATGTTTTTAAAATAAAAATTTCTTGAGTTTTTTTTAAATCAATCGATGATAAATGATGAACGAAAACATACATCAAACACTGAAAATATTTTCGAATCATTCAATTGGGATCCAGATTTTGTATGGTTTTTTTTAGTTTATAAAATATTACTTTTGAATTAAAAAAAACACGATACCTAATTATACAGAAACTTATTATTATTTCCGGCTTTACTGCTCATGGTTTTTTGAGTGACAAAGATTTACTTTTTGTCATGAAAACTATTTTATAAACCTTAGTCTGAAAGTTCCCTAGTACTCAGAACGGGGATAGGCTTAATAGCGGCTAAGTGATAGTACTAGGAATTTTCAATGTACAATTAGGCCGAAACCAATTCCAAATCCTTCTTTTTTTTTTAAATCGGAGTTTGAACATCTTGGGGGGTGATATAAAACAAAATTTAAAAAGTAATAAATTATAATAAATTGCATGAAAGCTTGTATGCAAAAAAATAGCAACTACATCATTGCACAAAATCTATAAATTCAGTAAGTTTTTATCGAGAGATTCATTAAAACCAGGAATATAAAACGTTATAACACCCCTAATTTCCAAAACTTTTTTATTTGTTCTTGTAATCTTTTGGATATTTGATTAATTTTTCGAAATTTGCATAAAACACTTCAAATTTTATTTACTCCTCGGTTTTTTTTTAGCAATTTTGAAGGGGGTGGGAAACTAAAAAAAAAAGAAATTGATTTTTGTTCCCGCCTTAAAAACTTGTTTCGAAACATTTAAAAATTGTTTCGTGTGGATATGTGTGACTTTTTGTCATGACTTGATTTGAGATTGTTATTGAATTTAATTTTTAGACTCGATCGATTTTTTTGTCATGACAACATCGAACAACATGTTTCATCTGGCCTGATCAAATATTCAAAGCATCATTTTGAAAGTTTTTTCAGTCGAAAAAAAAAAAACAGAACCTTGCTCCCAGTCAGATAATCAAAAATGCACAATCTAATCCAAAAAAAGGCCAACAACAAGCGTATTCAAAAGGATCATTCGACAATTGAAATGTACACCATCCGGTTGTGATGTTTGCCATTTGATCGCCTCTGTAATTCTCTGATTTTCCATGCTGTCGTTCAATATTTTACCATCCTCCTCGAGGGAGCTGGGTCATGTTTTATGTTGATGATAATCATGATTAAGGTTACCAATCTCGAGCATTTTGTGACTGAAGAGTTTCCTCACTGTGCAGAGAAGTTTCCGATTTGAAATTCAATTTTTTTGTCGGTTCTGGTAACCCCACAAAAAAAAAATGATGACGAATTGTTATATGAAAAATTGCTCGATTGATTTCAATTTATTTGATTTCACCGCACTTTTGAATCCTCCCTCATGCTACGACGATCTGGCCCAGGATTTGTTCCCAATTCGGATATCATCGGATTTCGGGGAGGTTGGTTACTCGAATAAAAGCACCCACCCTCGAGCACCCAGGAGCACAATTCAGTAATGTCGGTTAAATTGATTGGAAAAATTGGTTGTGTGTTTTTGAATGTTTGTGGAGTTTTGATTTTTTTCGCTGCCAACTCCCAGCGTTATTTGGAATGGGGTCCGGGTATCAACTGGGGTTTTTTTCTTGTTTCGGTACATTTTTCCTGCCTGAACTTTGTTGGTTTGTGAAATGTTTTCGTTTTTATCTTCTTCTTCCATCGACAACTACAGGATGTTGTTTCGAGTCGCTGCCGGAGTACGTGAGCAAATATAGAATTACGGTTCTGATTGCATCGCGACGCTTTCGGCTTACCGGCTGGGATTCACCGGGTTGGAATCCTTTTTCTGATGTATCCCGTTTCATCTTTTGGGCTTTCGGGTGGGTCCCGATTCGGGGAACACGGGTTTTTATTCAATTATTTTTTTTTACGGAAATATATATCTTCTTATTTCGACACATCGATAGGACTTCATCGGAATAGAATTTTATTTGGATTCGACAGCCTATCGGCTCTAATTTCTAAAATTTTATAAATAATTGTGTTTTGAATATAAAATTTTATTGGATTCATAGGATCTTTTTTAAACGTTAACTAAGCCGGTTACATTTCATTTTTTCTATTTTTTGGATTTTCATCCTTAAGAATGATTCATCCCTTATATTTGCTTTTCCAGCGGGTTTTTAAACATTTTAGTACTCCATCAATTTCCACTATCAATAAGAATCAACTGAGAGGTTTTATCTCTACCAATTTTCGCGTCTCGATTGAGCAAAACAAGGTGTTCGCAAATTTCTCGAACCGGAAAGGGCTATCGAAAAAGCCCTTGAAGGCAAAATTTTGATAAACTTTTACCACCAAGAAGCGTCAAAGACAGCTGAGCCAAGCTTAACAGGAAAGGTGCCGTAAAGATAACGATAGCATTTGAACCTCTAAACCCCAATCGGTTGTTTTAGTCTATAGGGCTTGTTGTTTGCTTTTTTTTCTTGTTTCGCGCAATAGTTTTCTAAAGTATACTGTAAACAACGGGTTCTGTTTTATTGACTGCCTGCCAAGTTGTGAAAGGCAGCTAGGATGTCAATGAACAGTGAGACACAGAGAAAATATTGGAAACAGTTTCCGAAAAATTGTAAAATGCCTCAAAAAATTGATATGTCGTGTGGTAAAAAGACTTAACGTTTATCTCAATATCTTTTTTTTACAAATTGAAATTTTTCATTTTACTTAAAGCCATTTTGAGCATTTGTCATTCTCCCATTGGCCCATTGTTGGGAATTGCAACTGAAGCGGTAATAAATATTTAACTAGCCACTAGCTAGTACCTGACGCCCTTCCTAGGGCTAGGACGACTGACACATTCGATCGATTGTCGATTGCTAGGTAAACTTTTGCACGCAGCTATGCAAGCAAGCAGCTTACGGTATTGCATTTCTGCAGTACTGAAACAAATATTGCATGCATTTGTATCTACAAATCGATTGTTTGAGAGCACTTACATGAAACTGTCAAATTAATTAGATTTACTGATATTTTTTCAATAAGTTTGGCATGAATGTCTTAAGAACTTCTTTTACCTAGGTAAGGCTTGAAAATTTAGAATGAAATGAGTTGAAATAGTCATTTTTAGCTTGTTTAAAATACAATTAAGGAATAAAAATTACACAAATCATTTAGTACCTTATCAATTTTTGAAGAAATTAGCTTAACATTCAACTAATTTTAATTTGTTTCAAGAATATAACATTTTATAGACGGATTGAAAATAAGAAAAAAATGAAAGATGGTGAGAAAAAACGAGTAGAATTTTATGTACGCCACATGAATCCCACCTGGAACAAATCCTGGACTGGAAGTGTTCTGGAACGATCAGATGGTTGAGAGCCACTGACAAAAAGAGATCAGTAACAACATCGCCACGCTGCAAAAATTAACGGCAGCAGGAAGCGAGAAGATCATCAGCTAAATAGATGTCGCTTTCGAAGAAGAATTTGAAGGCTCGAGCCAAAGTTGGATCTTGATTCGATCTCTTTTCTCAACAAGCCACCGAACAGTAAGGATCTAAGTAAGCTGCCCTAGGGACCTGGGTCGGAAGCTAAAATGTGCTAGATCAGAGGCCAGAATGTCAGAAGTCCATTTTAATTTAAGTAGACACACTAGAATACAGTCTACACCTCAAAATTGAGTGATTTTTTTTATTACGTAGAGAAATGTTTGATGCTATCGTAGAATCCGTCAGATGCTCTTTCCTGAACAAGAAGGTTGATTGTTGATCTTAAAAAGTATCTTACTAACAATCCTTCCTTCATCCCTTATTGACTAATAGGACGTGGCTGGCGTCGTTATTGATTGAAATTCTTCGTTTCGGGTTCTACAATCTAAGGCGGATATGAGTAGTCAAATAAGCTAAGCTAAGCTAATCAGTACTCAGGCCAGCTTCAAACAGGCGATCCCTTACGGGTACCTTGTCTAGGGTTATCATGGACACTTATGAAGCCCAGGAGCCAGGCATGAGCCCGCTTCCAACGGATGAATCCAATGGCGGTCAGCAAAGCGATTCCTAAAGACTCGTCACGTTGTTACCGAAACAACTTACCGCTATCCACTGGTCGTTTTTGAAAGATTTCATTCCCCTTCCAAAAACAATAGAAAAGTGATCATGATCGGGCATCGTATTTCCAAACAGGTTCCACGAGTTTACGAAATTCGTGAGTCAGAGTCGTCATCTCCCGGAACCACGTAAAGGAGAAACTACCATCAGAACATTTTTTTCAATTAGTTCATCAACCAAATAGTATATTCTCTTCTCGAATCGAATTTCAAGGCACGGCGAGCTACCTCGTCACCTCCGTTTGTTACTTTGGCAAGATTCATAACACATTCCACGTTTATTCCCTAAGCCTGAAGCTTTTGACTCTCAGCTCGAACCTAGTTAAACAAGGCTTACCAGATAGTTTCAGAAAAAACGGGACATCGTCGAAAAAAGCGGGACCTTTTGGAAACTCTTCAAAACCTAATTTTTATGACCATTCAATACATATGTATAAGTTAGTTAAAATAGTTCATAGAAAGTAATAAAATGTCGATAAATGAAATTTGTTTTGAAAATTGAATTTACAAGAAAACTTCCATGCCATCTTTTAAACTGCGAACACACAAGTTGAAAATGTTGTGCACGGTTAATTTTTGTCTCGATTTCCAGCAAAAAAAAATTGCTGGAAACGTAAAGCAATCCATTTTTTAGCTGGAAACCAGCAAACTTTCTTTGTCTTGATGATTTTTCCAGCACTTGATCTGAATTGCTGAAAAACCAGCAATCGATCTGACTAACTCGATTTTTTTTTGTTTTTGCTAGTAATTTTTCGTTTCACGCGAAAAGTGTCTGCTTGTCGTTTGTCGGCGGTGATGGCGTTGCAATTTCTGCCATATTCCATCAATGAAGCAAGGTAAATTTCAAGAGCAGAAGAGTTCAGTTTTTCGTAAAAGAAACTATGAGTTATTAATTTCATTTCAGATGGAGAACGATGATCAAGACTTGGTTGATATTAATTTATTTTGATGTAAAATTTAAGTAGGTAAATGTTACTTTGTAAAAATGAACAAACTATTTTCTATTTATAAATAGGTATGACTGCGAGCCATGGGGGTTGAATATTGAAATTTAAATTGCAAATTTTATTTAGAATCCAAAGATCCCTGGATATTTTGAAAAAAAAGTGCTTTTTAGAATTGCTGGATTTCCACGAATTAAAATGGCTGGAAATTTTGCTGGAAAACCAGTGGGAGTTCCCAAGTTTATTCAGTTAAATTCGACCGTTCATTCATTGTTTGATTAAAAAAAGTTGATTTTCGCTCAGTAGTCCTGTTCTTTCATATCCGGAATTTGTTTTTTTCCTTAACTTTACACTCAAAGGATTTTTTAAGCAACTTAAAGAATATTTTCTTTTAAAGAAAAATATTTACCTCGCTAGAAAGTGCTCTAAGAACGCTTGACTAAACCAGATTGTTTAGGTGATGCTAAGAAAAGTTCACCAGATTGCCCGGTTTTATCAGGACTTGCTCTGATATTTGGCACATAATTAAGAAAAAGTTCGGTCCGGCCCGGTTGCCCGGATTTCGTATAAAAAAGCCTGGATTTTGCCCAGATTTATTCACTTTATTTCGGAAATTGAACAAAAAACTTAGATTGAGTTATTATAAATTTTTATTTTTGCGATCTATATGAGCAAGTTTTATCTGAATAATCATGAATCGATTTTTGGGAAACCTAAAGTACGACTAAAATCTGCTGATGTGTTTTGAAGAAAAAAAAATTATTTTCCAGTGTGTTATTTTGGTTGATTATTGAATAATCCCGAGATTTTGATCAAATATGCATGATAATGTCCAGATTTTAGGTTGAAAATTTTGAAATCCATTGCTCGGATTTTACAAGGTTTTTATATAAAAATGCCCGGATTAGCTCGTTTCGGATAAGTCTGGAAAATATTCTAGCAACCTTAAATGCTAAGAACTAAACGAGTTATTTAATCTTGTCTTTAGTTAACTTTGAAAAATGCTGATTATTTTGAAAAAGGATAACACAAAAAACATTATATTTGAATGATTTTCTGTGTTGAACCAATGAGTTTATATTGAGGCTATATTTAGGTTTTTCCAGTGTTAGTCAGTAAAACATCATAAAAGTGTTATTTAATTTTTCAACTTTATCGGTGAATGTCATTTTCCTCGAGGAAAAACATTTCTAGTTTTGTAAATATCTTCATAGTAGTTTAGTTCATATATCAGTCGTCTTAAAACGTGTTAGGTTCAAATCTTCTGATCTCATTCGAAAGATAATGAGCAATAGCTATTTTGGAGGTATTTTGTCCAGAAATAATGTTTTAGTTTTGTACCTTAAACTTAACCTAACGTTACAACATTTTCAAAAAATCGCACTTAATATTCAAAGCCGATCATCTCGGGATAGGGTGGACCAAATTTCAAAATTTGAGCTGCATTAGAATCCTTTTTCTTTACTTCTCAAAACACAATAAAAAAATTTTGTGCAAAAATTTTAGAATGTACTTTTAATTAATAAAATAGACACTTAAGTTATCGTTCAGAAGTTTGGGATCACCCCTTAGCATAGTTTATCGGCCAAAAGTTTGGGATCATTCTTTTAAAAAAATGCAAATTTATCTCCTTCATATCTTTCTCATCTATCATCGTATTGCAGATCTGAAGGGTTCATTTGGAAACTTAGGAATTGTTGTTTTATTTTTCATAAATTCATTCAAAAAATATATTTTAAAGTGATATGGAATAAAATTTCGCTTAGTAGGGTTTTTGAGTTGTTACGAGGAATGTTTCTATGAATATTTGGTACATTTTTCACATAACTCTAGAGCTAATTGAGCAAATGGAAACAAATTTAATATGGGAGGGCATTTGGATACGATAAATGGCTATATGCTTATTCGAGAATCCTTTCTTCTTCAATTGATGATAAAGTTAGGGAAGAGGGGAGCTCTCATCAAATTGTTTAGCACAAACCAAGAACTTATCAAACAAATGGAATCAAATATGACATTGGTAATCATTTGGGGTCGAGTAATTGTTCTATGATTATTTAAAACACCATCTTTTTTATAATGAGTACATAGGAAATGGGAAAGGGGTCCAATACAATTTTCTTGGTATAGAAGAAATTAAGCAAAAAAAATCAAATTTGACATAGGGAGGTATTTGAGTACAAAACCCTTCTGTCTTGCAGTGTGGTGAGGAAGGGACAGAGGGGATTCCATAGAAATGTTAGTGTATTACTTGAAACTTATCAACCAATATAAACAAATTTAATATGAGAGTTTTTGAATACGAAAAAATGGGATCCCTACATCCTTCCAGCATTTACGGATGGGAATGGGAGAGGAAGACTTCCATACAAGTTTTTTGGTATAAACCGAGCTTTTATGATACCTACAAAAACAAAATTCAAATAATTTCTTAAATTTCATTTATTTTTGGAATGTGTTGCAACGCACACCGGGTCAGCAAGTCATAGATAAATAAAAAAAGATTATAAAAAAATATGACAGGATTTGAAAATGATCGATGAGAGATTTTATAACAAGCGTTTTCACCCCCCTTTTGACAACTCGGAGCCTGATCTTTCTTCTAACGACTTTAGATCTAAGCAATTCTTGGAATGACTTAGAGTTTTACAGTCTTTCTATTTGGCGACTCAAGGCATGACCGCTACCCTAACTCTAAATTCGACTTTTCATCGTGGTCAAAGTCTCGAGGTTTGTCACTTCTGCTTGTCTTGTGTCGGTCAAGAACTGATTATTCAGGAGTCGTGGCTGTCATAAAACTGGTTGGACTTTACGTAACGGCTCAGATGACTCCCGATGAAGATGACACCCTACGCCACTCTTCCGACGTTTGAGCTATTCTAACTTATTTCCTAGGATCGTCACTGCAAACAAAGTGTATAGTTTTATCCCACTGCTTCGAAATTCGGAAAACGACACTTCTCAGATACTATGTAAAATTGAACGCTTTTTCGCTTGAAGCCCTTCATCAAAGTCTTTACAGTGTCATCCGGTACCAATGTCTAAGTTTTTTTCTAATTTTATTTACATGTCCTTATCATTCTTGCTCTTCCGAAGTTCCCGCTTCATTATTGTCAACCAGGCGCAGCTACGGACAGTTTGGCGGGTTTATGTCCTTTGGGACAAAACAGACAAAATTGACCTCATACCACTCCAGGAAACTTTTAGGAATATTGGCATGATGCCAAATCTGGCCAAAATAGCGGAGCTTCGTCATACTGCTACAAGAACGGCAGAAAGCGCTTCCCAAGGCACTCAGATTTGTAGATCTCGCCATTTACTGTGCCCTTTGTCATGAAAGGCTCACTCCTTAGTCCGCAGGAGCAGATGGCCTGCCAAACGAGATGTTTGGAGGCGAACTTCGAATTTTCTTCTTCTGAAATTGGTCGTCCACATCGAACTGGCTCTTGTCGGTGAAAAACTCCAACCTCGGAATTTGCTTTAAATCGGCTTTTATACACGTTTCGTCGTCAATCACACAGCAGTCATATTTTGAGAGCATCTTTTCGTAGAGCTTCCGTTCCCGAGTTTTAGCCGTCAATTATTGCCGCTTATCGCGGTTTGGGAAGTTCTGTAGCTTGTATATATGTAGTCCAGCTCTCTTTTTTGCATGCTGGACGTAGCTCTGTCACATGCCGATCTTTTAAGCCAGATCACGGCCATTCACCTCCATTTTCGTTTAATCGGAAACACTACTTCGAGTTTGATAGCATGTAAACAATACACATCAATTCGCTCTTTAAACCAAGGTTGGATCATGTCAAACCCTGATAGGTTGTGTTTTCCAAAAGATTTACAAGTCTGATTGCAAAAATCAGATGTAGAGTCCCGAATTTTGATTTGAAATCTTTTTCGGGGAAAATGTTCAAACTTAATTTTCCATCACTGTGATATCAAAGAAACTCTACAACCTCGACGGAAGTGTTACGCAACTAATGGCTTCGACAAACGTAATGCGCAATAATAGACGTTCCCGGTCTTTTAACGCCATCAGTTTGAATGCCACAAAGAGTGTCGACAATTATCGTCAAATAAACGCTTAGGAACATTCGATCTGTTTCATTTGCTAGAAGTTCTGTCCAGTGTTCTTTTGCCGTCTTCAAGATGCTTGAATTGGCATTTTCAGCTCGATGGCTAGTCAAATGGGTTCAAACCGTTTAAAAGTTGTATCCTTAATCTTATAGCACAGTAAAAATAGTTGAGTTCTTCCATACTGTTCTGCCACAATTGTCTCGGTAAAAAAATCCACACACAAAATTCCCGCATCAATTACTTTCCGAAGAATGAAGCTCATTAACAAATCCGGGTGTCCTCGGTTGATCCTTCCCAAATAGCAGTAGTAGCAGCACCACAACCATACTCTCTATCTTTTTCTTATCCCTATAACCTCAACTAAGAAAAACATTTTCAATATGAGCTTCCTTTTTTTCTTGTTTATTTTTCCTTTCCAGAAAGTGACCCAGGAACGTCTCCAGCGGCCTCACAAAACTTACTAATGCACCAAATAAAGAAGCACTGGGCAGTGGAGGAAGACGTGTAAGCTAAAGAGAAGGAAGAAACCTACGTTCCTGTCACTCACTAATTCAGAAGCCAAAGCAGAAATAAGAGAATTCAGTCGCCCCCTCTTTTCAAACGGAAACGGAAGGGGTGTGCCAATGGGTGGGTGGGTCACCTTGTGCTAGTGCGGCTCCATAAATGTGTGTTGTATTGTGGGATCCTTTGAAGTGCTTGTGCGGTGTATGAAGGAACCAGGAGGCGGGGTCACACCGATTCGCGGCTGCCGGCTGCCCTCTTCTTAAGTGAACGGAAACCAAGAAAGGATAATAAAGGCGCTGAGGGAGGGAAGAAAAAAAAAGGCAAAGTCTTCTAACCCCCACCTTCTATTTTGTTCGGGGCCAACCGAAGGAAGTGGCAAATTACAGGGCAGAAGTGAATTCCCGGATGGGTTTTGTGTCGGTCGGCCTGGCTCCCGGGGATGAGATTCTTTTGAAAACGGAAGCATATTAACGGATGCCGGAAAGTCGTCGCTGCCAAGAAGTAAAAATCTCCGGCATTCGCTTTTTCCTTCTTTTCTTTTTCGTGTCGTCGTCGTTATTGCCGTCGACTTTTTTTTTCGTCGTCCTCGGTCTCAGCAAGCCAAGCCGTGTGGATAGTGTCAAAGTTGTTGGGAAAAATTACAGAGTGTCAGTGGCACGAGGAAAATTGAGGGAAAATAATGTTGATTTATAACAATTTCATCGCTATTGAGATCGCCGGTGCCAAAGGAAGAGAAACATAGAGATTTTGACCCGGCCATCATCCCATCATTCATCGTCAAGCACCCGGAGCAACGGTGGAGCAATCATGAGCCGGGAAAATCTTCCGCCATCCTGGGAAAAGCGGCGGCACATGGGCTAGATAATACACAAGTGACAAGCAGCAGCCAGTCAGTCAGCCGTCTGAAGAAGTCTGAGCAAAAAAAAAAAATAAAAAATACACAATATAAAAAGTAAATCAAGCAAAAGTTTGTCCGGCAACTTACCGAGACCGACAGGAGAAAAAAAAACTTGGGTTTGTAGCTCCGGAGAAGAAAATTTGTTCGGGAAAGAAAGTATCTTCCACTTTACTGTATATCTGGTACATCGTGTATCTGTGGGTGTTTAGCTGTGAATGTAATTTAATGTTAATGTGTTTGGTGAAAATTTGAAGATTTTGCACAAAAAAAAAGTTAGAAACGACTGTGTTAATTAGCACAAAGAAGAATTCGATAAGTTTTCAAAGCAGAAACTTGTTCAACAATCGCAAAGAAAATCGGGTCTGGGAGTGCTGAACGAAAAATTTCCATCGACTGGGAAACGAACTTCATCATTAGCTAAGGTGGGTCGTCTTTGTTATAGATAGTTTGTTTTAATATTAAATTTATTACGTTACGGAAATAATCTAAAACAGAGAGACGTTCGCTAAAAAAAACAGTTACAAAACTATCAAAATCTTTACTGGACTGACAAAAATTACAAGAAATTTTAACAAAAATGATTCAAAAGACAAGAAAAAAATTGAAAAATTTGTAAAAGTCCCAATTGATACGAAATTGAGAAAAAAAACTAAACTGAAACTATGTCAATAAAATATAGAGGTAAAATTGGGACAAAATAGAGACTTCATTGAGACAAAACAGCGACTGATTCTGAAATTGAGACAAAATAGATCACAATTAATTTAATATTAAATGTAAACTTGGTGAATCTAGGCAATAAATTGAAACTTTCAAACGTGGAAGGTAATCTTAAGCTAAGGTTGGCAGAGTTTTTCACGCACTCATCCGGGTCGGACAAATCCGGGCAATTCTATCTTAAAACTTGTCACAATCGGGACGTACGATTTCAAAATTTTCAACCCACAATCCAGGCAATATCCGGGCAAATTTGTTAAAAACATCATCAACAATCGAGAAAACAAAAACCATCTGAAACATTTTTTTCACCTAAAAAAAGCATCAGCGGCGTTTAAGTCATACGCTAGGCTTCTAAAAACCCGTTCAAAATTATTTTGATGAAATTTGCTAAAAAATCGTTTTTGGACGAAATATCAAAAACTATAATACAACAATATGAGTTTTGTGTAATTTTGCAAATAAAGTAAATAAATCAGAACAAAATTCGGGCTTTATTCATCGAAATCTGGACTTAGATTTGAAATGGAAGAAAATGGGTACTAAATTTGTACATAGTATAAACAGAAATGCTTGAATTCAGCACAAACTATACCCAAGTTGCTTTTGAAACAAAATTTGGAAAAGAATTCGAAAAAAATTGGTTTGAGGTTGGGACAAAATAAAAACAAATTTGAGACCTAATCAAGACGAAATCAAGACAAAATTGAGGCAAAATTAGCAAGAAATTTAGATAAAACTGAGACAAAAATGAAACAAAAATGAGACAAAAATGAGAAAAATAATGAGACAATAACAGGAAAAACGAGACAAAAATGAAACAAAAATCAAACAAAAATGAGACAAAAATGAAATAAAAATTAGACCAGAATAAGGCAAAAATGAGACAAAAATATTAAAAAAATAAGACCCAAATGAAAAAAAAAAATTATACAAAAATGAGACTAAAATGAGTCGAAAATAAGACAAAAAAGAGATAAAATCAAGGTAGAATTAGGCTCAAGTGGGTTGATATAAAATAAAGATGAAATTTGTGCCAAATTGAGCCAAAACGGCGACCGTTTTGAAAAAAAAGATTAAAAAAATTAGAAGAAAATAAGATCCAATTCAGACAAAACTGAGGTGAAATCGGGAAACGATTGAGAAGAATTTAGACAAAACTGAGACAGAAATAAGACTCAAGTAAGACAAAATGGAGCTAAATTAGAGATTTCATTGAGACTAGATTGTGCTAAAATTGAGACGAAATTTTACACAATTAAGAAGTCGAGACTAGATAGAGATAAAATGCAGACTAAACTGAGAAAAAATTGATGCTTAATTATTAACAAAGTTGAGATAAAATCGAGACTTATTTGAGACAAAACTAAGACAAAACTTAGAAAATATTTAGACACATTCGGAACAATTTTTGTAACAAAGTGACAGAAAATTAGAAAAAAAAAAACCGAGACAAAATACAAACGTGTTAGGGACAGAACTGAGATAGTTAGGATTGAGGCTCAGACCAAATTAACACTAAATTAAGACTAGATTGAGATAATATTCAGACAAAATTGATAAAAAATTCTGACCAAACTGAGGTTGCTATTGAAACAAAATTCTTAAAAGAATTCGAAGAAAATTGGTTTGAAGTTGGGAAAAATTTTTAAACCTAATTAAGACAAAATCTAGACAAAATTGAGGCAAAATTAGCAATAAATTGAGATCAAACTGAGACAAAATCGAGACAAAAATGAGAAAAAAATGAAACAAAAATGAAACAAAAACGAGTCAAAAATGAGACAAAAAATGAGACCAAAATGAGAAAAAAATAAGACAAAAGTGAGCCATGAATATGACAAAAAGAGACAAAATCAAGGTAAATTTGGGCTCATGTGAGTTGATATAAAATCAAGACGAAATTTGCGCCAAATTGAGCCAAAACGGAGACCGTTTGAAATTAAAAAGATAAAAATTAGAAGAAAATAAGATCAAATCCATACAAAATGGACACAAAATCTAGGCGAAACCGAGAAACGATTGAGAAGGATTTAGACAAAATTGAGACAGAAATAAGACTCAAGTAAGACAAAATTGAGCGAAATTAGAAATTAAATTGAGACTGGATTGAGCTAAAACTGAAACAAAATTTTACTAAATTATGACAAAATTAATAATTTCGAGCCACATTGCAAAAAGTTGAGACTAAATTTACACAAAACTGTGATGAAGTCGTGACCTGATTGAGATAGAATTTAGGCAAAACTGAGACAACTTTGAAGCCTAATGAAAGTTCCAAAATTGAGATAAAAGATGAGATGAGATGAGACGAAACTTTGAAAATACTTGGACACTTTCGGGACAAACTTGAGACAAAATGAAACAAAATTAAAAAAAATCAGACGAAGAGAAGACATGATTGAGACAAAACCGAGATAGAGCTGTTGCTGGGACAAATTGGAGATACGATCCAGACCAAGACTTAATTAAGATAATATTGACAGAATTAAACTCGTTCAACAATAAACTAAATTTTTAGTCAAAATTGCTACAATATTTAGACAAGAATTGGTGCAATAAAAGCTTAGATGAGCCTAAATTTAAATAAAACCAGAACAGAATTCAGAAGACTTAAAAAAATATATGAATTTGTGCAAATTTCAAAAAAAAAATAACAAAATTGAGATAAACTAACAGTGAAAATGAGACAAAGCTTTAAAAAAAATTGAGATGGAATTAGTGATAAATTTGAGACGAAGTTGAGACACATAATTTTGACAAAACAGGGGTGGTTAAGAAATTTTCACAGTATGAAAACTAAGTTGAGACATTTTTGAGAAAAAAGTCATTTGGATGTGAAAAGCTTTACACAAAATAGAAGTTTGCAGAATGCAATGAAAATAGTGACAAAACCGATATGAAATAATTTTGACAAAACTGACAAAATTTACCAAATCCCAACAAAACTGAGACAAAATTGAGAAATCATTGTGCCGAAATTTCACAAAAGTTATACAAAATAGAGACAAGATTGAGCAAAAATGAAGACGACATGAAAAATGGAGAAATATTTTTGAAAAAATTAAGATAAAACTATGTCAAAATTGAACCAGAATTGAGCCAAATTCGAATTAAGTCAAAAATAAAATAAAAATCACTAAAACTTTTCACAAAATTGTGTAAGTATTAAAAAAAAACTTAGACTGATTCAAAGCGTAATGAAGACTTGATCAAGATAAAATCGAGACAAAATTGTGACAAAATTAAAACGAAAATATAGACGATATTAATAAAATTTGAGACACGATAAGGGCAAACCCCAAAATTAAGACGAAAAAAAGGCGAATCAAAAACAAAATTTTGGAAAAATTGAGACAAATTGAAAATTGAACATTGAAAAAGGTGTAACGAAAATCGAGAAACTTTTAAAAATAAAAATATCAAGCTAAGCTAAACAAAACAAAAAATTAACAAAATGGACAAAATTGATAAAATGGACAAAATTGACATAATTGACAAATTTGACAAAATTGACAAAATTGACAAAATTGACAGAATTGACAAAATTGACAAAATTGACAAAATTGACAAAATTGACAAAATTGACAAAATTGACAAAATTGACAAAATTGACAAAATTGACAAAATTGACAAAATTGACAAAATTGACAAAATTGACAAAATTGACAAAATTGACAAGATTGACAAGATTGACCAAATTGACAAAAATGACAAAATTCACAAAATTGACAAGATTGACCAAATTGACAAAAATGACAAAATTGACCAAATTGACAAAAATGACAAAATTGACAAAATTGACAAAATTGACAAAATTGACAAAATTGACAAAATTGACAAAATTGACAAAATTGAAAAAATTGACAAAATTGACAAAATTCACAAAATCGACAAAATTGACCAAATTGACAAAATTGACACAATTGTAAAATTGACAAAATTGACAAAATTGACAAAATTGACAAAATTGACAAAATTGACAAAATTGACAAAATTGACAAAATTGACAAAATTGACAAAATTGACAAAATTGACAAAATTGACAAAATTGACAAAATTGACAAAATTGACAAAATTGACAAAATTGACAAAATTTACAAAATTGACAAAATTGACAAAATTGACAAAATTTACGAAATTGACAAAATTGACAAAATTGACGAAATTGACAAAATTAACGAAATTGACAAAATTGATAATATTGATAAAATTGACAAAATTGACAAAATAGAAAAAATTGACAAAATTAACAAGATTGACAAAATTTACAAAATAGGCAAAATTGATACGATTGACAAAATTGACAAAATTGACTTAATCGACAAAATTGACAAAATTGACTAAACTAACGGAATTGTCAAAATTGACAAAATTGACAAAATTGACAAAATTGACAAAATTGACAAAATTGACAAAATTGACAAAATTGACAAAATTGACAAAATTGACAAAATTGACAAAATTGACAAAATTGACAAAATTGACAAAATTGACAATATTGACAAAATTGACAAAATTAACGAAATTGACAAAATTGTCAAATTTGACAAAATTGACAAAATTGACAAAATTGACAAAATTGACAAAATTGACAAAATTGACAAAATTGACAAAATTGACAAAATTGACAAAATTGACTCAATTGTTAAAATTGACAAAATTGACAAAATTGACAAAATTGACAAAATCGACAAAATTGACAAAATTGACAAAATTGACAAAATTGACAAAATTTACGAAATTGACAAAATTGACAAAATTGACGAAATTGACAAAATTAACGAAATTGACAAAATTGGCAAAATTGATAAAATTGATAAAATTGACAAAATTGACAAAATTGACAAAATAGAAAAAATTGACAAAATTAACAAGATTGACAAAATTTACAAAATAGGCAAAATTGATACGATTGACAAAATTGACAAAATTGACTTAATCGACAAAATTGACAAAATTGACTAAACTAACGGAATTGTCAAAATTGACAAAATTGACAAAATTGACAAAATTGACAAAATTGACAAAATTGACAAAATTGACAAAATTGACAAAATTGACAAAATTGACAAAATTGACAAAATTGACAAAATTGACAAAATTGACAAAATTGACAATATTGACAAAATTGACAAAATTAACGAAATTGACAAAATTGTCAAATTTGACAAAATTGACAAAATTGACAAAATTGACAAAATTGACAAAATTGACAAAATTGACAAAATTGATAAAATTGACAAAATTGTCAAAATTGACGAAATTGACAAAATTGACTAAATTGATAAAATTGACAAAATTGACAAAATTGAAAAAATTGAAAAAATTGACAAAATTGACAAAATTGACAAAATTGACAAAATTTACAAAATTGACAAAATTGACAAAATTGACAAAATTGAAAAAATGAACAAAATTGACAAAATTGATAAAATTGACAAAATTGGTAAAACTGACAAAATTGACCAAGTTGACCAAATTGACAAAATTGACAAAATTGATAAAATCAATAATATTGAATTTTTTTTCTTTTCAAAATTATAAGTTATTTTGATTTCGTGTTTCATTACTTATTCGGGGGGAAGAGTTCGTATTCAAAATGTTTTTGTTAGTTGGATCGAGAATGATATTGAAATTATTTTGCTGGAATTCTTGAGATTCAAAGCTGATGATATAAAAACTTTACGTGAGGCAGTTTTGTATTTTGCAAAGTTGTTTTTGAAAATCCTTCTCAACAGAATCTGAACACATAGCCGGAGGCTGCATGAGGAAAATCCTTGTTATTTTATTATATCAACCTAATTGACTTGTGTGTCGAAGTTGAAGAAATAAAAAATAACATTGCAAAACACAATTGAATCACTTGCTCTCGTCTCGCCTTCCCCTGGAGGCAGTTGTTCATTACGTTGGAGTTGGTTTGAAAGATTTTTTCTCTGCTTCTTCTTTTTTGCCCAAGAGGTTTTGTGTAGCAACAGGAAAACCGCTTCCACTTTTGATTGTTTGCTTAGAAGAAAAATTAGCAACGCAAATAGGGGGACGATTTGGAAGGTAAGATGACATTTGCAACATCCGATTATTCTAGCTCAGTTAGGGGGTTTCTCTTCGAAATCGACTATAAGTGGTTTAAGACTATTTAAATTTGGAGATAATATTTTGGAACAAAATTTTGGATTTGAAAGAAAGGTTGTGTTGTTATTCAGTTTTTGATGTATCACATAACTTCGGCTATATTTTCTAGCAATCCAATTAAACTTTTTAATTTCACCGGACCAAAATAGCTTTATCATTCCATCTAGCTGGACCGCTTTTCGAGTCTCTCTTGCTTTCTTCTTAACTGACTCCAAGCCAAAGCCAAGTCAAGGAATATGTTTATGTAGTCGAGTTTTCCGGGTCCAAGATCATCGTTCTCTACCAGCATTCCTAGTATCGGGGCTATACCTGTGTGATTTTGTGTGTTTATGTTCTGCCAGGTTGAAATCGAGAAAGATCTTAAACCGGAAGACAAAATAAACTGTGACAGCTAGGGCTTTCTTTCCCGGTTGTTTTGAAAAACATCCAGCCACCACCATCGCCGTTAGGAGCAGTGCCAGTGAAGATAGATTAATCTCTGTTGAAAGGACCTTTTAGCCCTAGGGTGCTTCTAGAATTTGAATTTCTGAATAAGTAGAATTTTTTTAATAGAAAAGTTTACAAATGAATAAATGATCTTTTGAGATGGCTAATTTGTTTGTCAAAACGTCATTTCAAGGAATAGTTCTTCGGATGTCAATATATTTCGTTGGAAAAAAAATGAATATAAAATCTGAGTAGGTCCCTCGTCTGGCAGCACCTGGATTAAGGCTCAATTAGGCGAATGGCTTCCCGGGAAAATCCCTATCACATTACTCCGGTCCGATGTCCGATATTTTTCTTCCCTCGGCTCGAACCTTTTGGGTCGCAAATTTCTAATCGGCGTCATCTCGGGCGCGCAGCAGCCGGAAGAATGATTCCAAGATGGGAATGTTTTTGGGCTTTCCGGAGCAATTCAAACTAAGGAAGGTAGATGGAAATGGAAGACGCAAACGATTTTGGGAGAGGTGATTTAATGAAAGGGACGGGTACTGGCAAAAATATTCCGGTACCACAAAGCTTAGCTATTCAAAGGGTTCTTTCAGGTGAAATTGGTGGAAAATATTCGATAGGAAAAGTTTCATGGGGCTCGGAGAGGCTTTTCTCGGAATAAATCTCGTGTGATTGTAAACCGAAAACTTCTAATTTGAATAGTATCGGTTTTTGAAAACTTTTATTAAATGGCATATCGTGAAGCTTATGCGATTAAACTGAATTCCGGAGCATAGTTTCAGACCAATTTTCAGTCAAAATGACAAAAATGCCAAACTGACAAAAATGACAAAAATTACAAAAAAATGGTAAAAATGATAAAACAGACAAAAATGACAAAAATAACAAAAATGACAAAAATTACAAAAATGACAAAAAAGACAAAAATGACAAAAATGACAAAAATGACAAAAATGACAAAAATGACAAAAATGACAAAAATGACAAAAATGACAAAAATGACAAAAATGACAAAAATGACAAAAATGACAAAAATGACAAAAATGACAAAAATGACAAAAATGACAAAAATGACAAAAATGACAAAAATGACAAAAATGACAAAAATGACAAAAATGACAAAAATGACAAAAATGACAAAAATGACAAAAATGACAAAAATGACAAAAATGACAAAAATGACAAAAATGACAAAAATGACAAAAATGACAAAAATGACAAAAATGACAAAAATGACAAAAATGACAAAAATGACAAAAATGACAAAAATGACAAAAATGACAAAAATGACAAAAATGACAAAAATGACAAAAATGACAAAAATGACAAAAATGACAAAAATGACAAAAATGACAAAAATGACAAAAATGACAAAAATGACAAAAATGACAAAAATGACAAAAATGACAAAAATGACAAAAATGACAAAAATTACAAAAATTACAAAAATGACAAAAATGACAAAAATTACAAAAATGACAAAAATGACAAAAATGACAAAAATTACAAAAATTACAAAAATTACAAAAATTACAAAAATTACAAAAATTACAAAAATTACAAAAATTACAAAAATTACAAAAATTACAAAAATTACAAAAATGACAAAAATGACAAAAATGACAAAAATGACAAAAATGACAAAAATGACAAAAATGACAAAAATGACAAAAATGACAAAAATGACAAAAATGACAAAAATGACAAAAATGACAAAAATGACAAAAATGACAAAAATGACAAAAATGTCAAAAATGTCAAAAATGACAAAAATGACAAAAATGACAAAAATGACAAAAATAACAAAAATGACAAAAATGACAAAAATGACAAAAATGACAAAAATGACAAAAATGACAAAAATGACAAAAGTGACAAAAATGACAAAAATGACAAAAATGACAAAAATGACAAAAATGACAAAAATGACAAAAATGACAAAAATGACAACAATGACAAAAATTACAGAAATTACTGAAATGACAGAAATTACTGAGATGACCGAAACTTAAATTTTTTTTTCGACAGACAGTTTGAATATAAAAATTTTATCTTATTTGTTTGTCAACTGTTGTTTAAATAAAACATAATATTTCCAACTATTCAAATGATTATTTTACTTACCTTCTCAAAAATCTTTAATACAATTTTTTTTTTGCAAAAAAAAAACTGTTTAAAATCATTCCTATCATCGGTTTTCTTTTCTTTTGAGCCAGACAGAAATTAGACTTTATTTTCCTAGAAACGGGTCCTCCATCTTTAAAAAGTTACAAAAGTCCAATAAAACATGTTAGCCACGCTTCAAACGCTTCACCAAATAGCAAAAGTATGATTTTGAACCGTACCGCATTACATCATCTGATTTCGGGTGATAAACTTCTAGGCAGGCAGGACCAGAAAAAAACCATTCTCCATTCGAGAAAGAAGGGAAATGTTTGAAAAGTTTCGTTACTTTTTTGTACGATAGCAGCGGGGGTGCGTACATATTATAATTTTATCAACCAAAGGAAAAAACTTCCACAGAACTTTTTCCAGTGTGGAGGGGGAAATGACTAGGAGAAGAAGGTGGCTGCTTCCGATGGGTTTGGAAAATAGGATAACGACATTTTCCGATGGGAAATGAGTTTCGAGTTCGATAGGAACGAAAATATCCTTGCCCCAGAAATCGCAGAGGAGGAAAAAAATCTAATCCCGTCGAGGAGCTATCTATCGGATATCTTTGGCCCACTCATCGATGTCCTCGAACGAAAGTTATCCTCTTTTACGGTTTGGTTGGTGGGGAGCCTTTTTGGAGGTCCCTCTAGGCCCGTAATCGATATCACACATTATTGAGTGAAACTTTTGGGCACTATCGGGATTTTCTCGTGGGTGTTGCCATTTCTCTCGATATTTACTTTGTTCAGTTAATATTGTCCGGAAACATGTCGAACAAATCAAGATAATTTGAGTTATCTGCAACTTACGATTAGGTTGAAGAAACCTCAAGGAGTAAGGGGGGATGAATTCGAACCCCGCTCTTTCTCTATTTCGAAAGCAGACGAAACAGAATCTCAAAAATCAACATAGAAAAATCGAGAAACCAAAACCGAGACCGGGGGCGATAACAGGCACTTCACTTTGACCGAGGAACTGATAATGGGAAGATTTTCTCAATGTTTACAACTGGTCCCGGGGTCGTCCTAGATCAGCATTCCGGACAGCAGCACCAAAAGTCGATTCGCTTCGTTACCAATCGTTCCTTCGTTCGAGATTGACGGGGTGTGTTTGTTGTTGTGTTCAAACCGGGGGCCAGAGCCTTGACGGATGATGATGATGATAGTCCATGGCCATGTCCATTTTGGTTCATCCTAGCGTCCATTTGCCGGAGCCAGCAGACCGAAACCGAGTCCACCATCGTATCGTTTTAGGATTCCGCCGCCGGATGATGATGAAGAGAGAGGGACAAACAAAATAGGATCCCATATGTAAATACATCCGGCTCGCACTAGTTCGACTGTTGGTCAATATTTGCCCAGCTCCATTTATGTATGAATGTCGACGTGTATGTGTACAGCACGTTTCTATGAATGGTTGTTGTTGGAGGGAATTTGATTTCTTCAAATTTGCTTAGTCGACCGATCAACCATTCTCGATTCCCCGGCTCTTTCGGACTCGGTCAAAATGATAAAATCGGGGCCCGCATATCATTTGGTCAAGTCAATTTATGTGTTTTTTCCTTTACTCTCTTCCTCTATGCACTCCGTATGATGAAATCAATCTCCCTGACTAAGTTTTTTGTGTTGATGGATGTTTCGCCGTTGATTGGGACTTCTAGAGAAATGAGTTTAACTTAAATTTCTTTCAATTGGGCGGTTGTGCTGAAATGTTTATCTCGTTAAATGATTTCTATCCATTTCTGAGAATCTATATTTGTTTTAAATAGCGTGGAAAAAAATCTATTCTAATAATCAGACGATGTAAGTTTTTATAAAAACTTGATTGAAAAAGGGCAATATTTGGTTGTTTAGAGAATTGTAAACACTTTAAAAATCAAAAACCATTTACTTTTTCATTTATTTTAGGTTTGTACAGAATCTTTAAGTAATCTTTGTTAAAGAACCTTTTTTATGTTATTTATTTATGTTTTTTTCAAAGTCTACTCAAAACGATTGTCAACAATCAACAATATTTTCAATTTTATTCCAAACTATCTGACCCCTGACAAACTTCGTATAGCTGGCAAGAGTGAACATTTGATAATATATAATTGTTTTTGTTTTGATGAAAATAAAATTTCGATATTCGCTTCACTGAAGAAAAAAACCTTAGCACGTAAAGTTATCAACAAATTAATAGAAGAAATTTTAGCTGAGTAATTTTGTATCTTCGAGTTACTGGAAATGTTGTGTTTGATTTTGTCGAATAAATTTTTATTTTCAAATTTATAAAATTTGAATTATGCTTCGAAATGTAGCACATTAGCGTTGAGCGAATAAACAAGATATCTCGTATTTGGTCCGCAATGTGTTAAAGTAAGAACCCATCCTGATTAACGACGTAAAAGATTTTTTTTTCCAAAACCCGTTCTTCAATTCGCTTACTGACCCGTTTGAGATTTGACGATAATCTTGCGAGAACGGCATTAGAATGATGTCACTCGATAATCCAAAGTTCAATTCCCAATAATTTTTTTTCTCATTTAAGTCATGTGTACAAATTTATGTATCGACACGTTTCATTTTCACGTAAATTTGGCAAAAGCAGTAAACAGTTGCTATGGATGACCCTTTTTCCTGAATTTTAACTTAATTTATCAAAAATAAGGAAAAGTATAGAAAAATAATTGATATCTTAAATCGTTGCCTTAAATCTCCGTGTGCGTTTTTTCATCTTAATTCAATGCATAACGGGTGTCAACTAAAATTTGGAATTTTGCCAAGGCCCCAATACTCAAACATAAACGAGCTCAGAGAAAAATGAGAGTGTGTGTAAATCCGGGCGGAAACCGGGTCCGGTGGACAAAACTTTGGACCGGAAATTCATGCGTGCTTACGCTAGTAGTGAGACTACCTCATTTAGGGATGTGGCCAAAATCGTCTGTCAACCCGAAACCTACCTCATATTCAAACCGCTTCAATTTTTTATCACGTTGATTGATTTTGATGTAATTTGGCCACATACTAGAATTTACTTTATTAAATAATCTCCTCTGATTTTGACATGAAAACGTAAAATTTGACAAAGTTACAATCGCATATTCTCCTTTTTTTTACTTAAATAGCTGTATCTCTATTCCTAGTGCCCGGAAAAATATTCTAAACTCATTGAATGAAGAGTTTATCTGGTTTCATGACAAAATATCAACTGTGAGAGAAATGGCATTCTGTCTTTTTTGAACGGAACTGTTTATCAATGAAAGTTGATAAATCAAATTAATAGCATCTGAATGCATCTGAAAGTAAGCAATGTGTTTTCACTTGCCCTAATAAACGGTACAAATGTTAACTAATAAATTTGTATTTGCCAACATTTTTGAATATTTTACTTTCAAAGACAGACCTCAAAACGTTGAGAACTTATTTATTTGATATTACTTTTTTTTTTGAAAATATTCATATTCTCCCAACTAAGATTGATATTAAAAAGTAGAAAATAAATTTTCTATTTAAAGTTTTGAGTGATGTTTACATGAAAATTTCCAGAGAATAAAGTTAATGCACTGAAACATCGTAGCCTGAACAGATTATTACTTTTTGATCTTTTCAATTTTTGAAAATCTGCTATTAAAATAAATGTTCTCGAACAGATAGAATCGTTGAATTTAAATCTTTAAATTTATCACTTAACCTTGAATGGAAACGTAGATCACCACCAAGAACGTTCTAAAATTTTAAAATCAGAACATCCAAAGCCTTCAATTGGAATCTTTTTTTTTTTTAATCGGGTTTAATAGAAATATATGTCCTTAACGACAAAACAGAGAAAATTTAAACATTTTTTTCCTGTATATCCGATCATTTTCTTGATTCCTTGATTCAAACTGCTTCGAAGGGCGTAAATGGTGAACAAAACTGTTTGGAAATGGTTATTAAAAAATCTTCTTTACCGTTTATTTTATTTCTATAGCTTATTTATTCAACTCCAAAAAATACACCATCTAAAGCTAATCGGGGGCTGTGAGTGCTCATAACGCAGAATATGGAAAATACTCGAAAAAAAAACTATCCAGATTACAATATCCATCATTACATTATCCAATAAATTCCAATGTGAGAGTCTTTCTTTTTCAATTCAAAAATTTATGTTAACTCGAGACGGGTAAATTAGCCTACCTTCTTCAAGCAGTGGGGAATGGAATTGGAAAAGATGGGGGAGGGTGAGCTCCCAGTTTTTTATGGAATAAATAATGAACTTATAAAAAAGGAATGTTATTTTATAACAGTGCTTTTTTTGCGTACGAATATTTGGCATAACTCGAAAATTTATGAAATAAATGTGACAAATGTCTTTTTGGAAGTTCGTGGCCTTCACACTATGGGAAAAGGAATTTGAGTTATCATGAAGCTTTAAAACGGAGTTCAAATTTCGAATCTTGAAAACCAAATTTAGAGATCAAGTTTCAGTCAGTATTATTATATCATCTTTGTATTGCACTCCAGCTGAGGCTCTCATTTTAAAGTTGTTGCTTCTGAATAATGTTGAGGTTTGACTTGAAAAAATGCCTACAAAAATCAAAATTCAAATAAATTTTTACAAATTAGATTCATTTTTGGAAGGTGTAGCAAAGCACACCGGGTCAGCTAGTTCTCTATAATTTTTTTCGCAGAAGTTAAAGGCACTTGCCTTCTGGATGATCGTAGATCATTTAATTTGAACCATAATTCTGAAAATTGTTAATTTTGATAGTTTTACCAAAAAGCAAAATTGCAAATCTATTTAATGAAAAAAATATTTAAAAGTTATCCTTGAATAAGAGCTGATAGAGAAAACTAGTTGCATACTTGAAATAGGCATATCTAAATTATTCGAAAAAAGCTCTTAATTTTTTTTGCAATTCGGTTAAATGTGACATTTTTTGCCTTTGTTATTAATCTGAACTCATTTCATTCTGGAATCTTTACATACCAGTCCTGCCTGAGTTTGTATTTTAAATACCGTAAAACGGGGTTAAATTGATCAACATTAAATTATTCAACATAATCATCAAAAGCTTAGTCTTAAGTTAAAATATCTCAAAATCTATTAGTTGAGTTTCAAATTGAGAACCACTTGGTTTGTTTTTGAAAATTTCAAATATTAGTTAAAAAATAATTTCAAAATCTTGAAATATATATTTTTTCGAATGCTCACAAACAAACGCCCTTCCAGATTAAATCGAAGCGTTTTGAAGCAGCAGGTTGATTTATGTGAGAGTTTTTAACTTTTCAGCCGTAGCACCGATGTCGTTTTTCTTTATCGTGAAGAAATCTAAACCAAGATACACCCAAATTCAATATTGTATATTTCAGAATTCACTGGACCAAAAGTTACAAATTTAGTATCTTTGAGCCATCGAAAGTATTGTGTTCAATTGTGTAGAATTTCATGATTATTTGATTTTATATCATTTGAGTTTGTTGCCAATTGCCTTAGCAATTGATAAACTAGCATTTGTAAATATAATGAAGGTTTTTTGGATCCTTTATGATCAAAATAGAGACTGAACAATGTTACTCCAAAGCATGAAACTCTAAACAAAGACAAAATCAATTTTTGTAACAAATTTAAAGTAGTCTAATAAATTTCTGTAACCATATTTTACGTTCACAGGCGTCCAGTACTGGTTTTAAAAATATGGATCATGCTACATTCCCCTTAACAGAAAAAATAATCGATAAGTATTTAAAAAAGTTATTATTTTTACCCCGTTTTACGGTACCAACTCTGATAATCGCGTTGAAGATAAATCAACAGTTGTTACTAGTTTAATTCTCCTTCTGTATCGAATCACTTTTTTGTTCGAAGGCCTCGAAACCAAATTTTCGATAAAAGTTAGTTTTCCAATTCACTTTTCAAAAATTTTCTACTAAAACAACAATTGGCGGGTAATTGAAAAAAGTACGGTTTGAACATCACTTTTTCTTTCGGCTTTAGAAAAAATGAAAAAGAAATTCTATCCATATTTGAAACATAAACATAGCTTCTAACTTCAGCTTATTAAGGCATTGGAGGAATTTTTTTTGAGCATATGATAGATGATTTATGGTTTTTATTACAAAGCATATTTTTTCTTTTTTTTTTACTTTGAATAACGTAAAAATGAATGTCTGAATATTGTCTGAAAATCGTATTAGACCAATGTTACAAAGTTTCCAAAATCTTCAATTTTGTGCAAATCGGTTAATAAACAAGAAAGATACAAGTTGGGAGTGTCAAATTTAAACTCAGTGAACCTCTAAAGGCAGTGTTACCATATCCAAATCTGTACTTTCGAGCAAAAAATTCTTTTTCATCTGTAGTTTTTTGACGAAAATCTGTACCGACATCTGTACCAACGATATATGAGAACTCAGTGCAATTAAAACAGTTTTATTCAGTTTTACAACTCCGTTGTTTGTAATAGATACTATTTCGAATATTTTCACCATTCATAGTCTCTAAAATAAGGTTGCCAGATTGCCCGGTTTTATCCTGGTTTGCCCGGATATTTAAAACAAATTTTAAGAAAAGTCCAGTCCGGCCCGGTTGCCCGGATTTTATTGAATCCAAATCCAAATCAAACAAAAAAAAATGTGTTGCACTTTTTTCTATTTATACGTCAAAATCGAACATTTCTGAGCAATTTTATAAAAATAATTTCGAAAGATTTTTTGGAAGCCTACCCAAGTAACACTGATTGTTTTATAAGATTCTCCAGGCCTCTTATGAAACTTAAAGTTGGTCTTATAGCCGGTTATTAAACCTGAATTGTTGCTTGGGTAATATTTGATATTAACTGAACTGATGAGTTTTAATGAAAAAAAAAAAATTACTTCAAGTTTTTTTCCTTGATTTTTGTTAAGTAATTCTTGAGTTTTAAGCAAATTTGCCCGGATATTGCCCGGATTTTTGGTCGAAAATTTCGAAACAAATGTCCGGGTTTTGCCAGGTGTTTAGATAAAATTGTCAGGATTTATCCGGCCCGTATGAGTGCTGAAAAATTCTGGCAACCTTACTCTAAAACCAATCTCTCTAATAAACTATAAATATTTCATTAAGTCAGTATCACTTACATGGTTTACATTACACCAAATGCCAAAAATCTGTGCAAATCTGTACCAAATTTTGGAAATCTGTCATCTACACGTACAGAATCTGTACCAAAAATGAGTCTGTTCGCGCAAAATCTGGTTGAAATCCTTATTGAGGATCACCGCAACCAATAAGCAAGAGTATTTCTCACTCTCCATCTCCTAAACCAACAATCAAAACCAAAAGTCTATTGCAGCATCCCATAGCGCACCGAGATAGATTGCAATAAATCGTCCATCAGTACACACGCGCGTTGTCCTTTGTTTTGTGTCTAACCGTTTTTGACCAAGCAGAGAATTTCCTAGCTTATCCGAACCGTAGCATTGAAAGTTGAGTGGATTTTGTTCGTTCAATGGACAGAATCATTTAAATTGTGCCGTTAGTTGATTGTCCCGAAACAACCCGATATCATCCGATTCCGGTAAAATCAGAGTTCAATAATCTGTACTTTTCTAGATAAATCTGCACATATTGCAACCATGTCTAAAGGGCTAAACAAATCTCGACAGATGAGGGTGAAGCTGTGTAAACACGGGAAGTATAAAAAATTCTTAAAAAGGGTAATGAGTTCGTTTATGTTGAAATGAGTAGTCAACGCAGAGTTATCTATATTCATGTATCGTCAGTCTGGTCGTTACATAACTACACAATTCATTAGCGATTGCTATTGTCTAACTCTCCACTTATCATCTTCCCAAACCGGGAAAGTACTCATTCCTGAATGAATACTTTGATACTCTTACCCAGTATATCCGGCAACACTATTGTGTTACCACGAACCCAGTTTGAGTAGTCTCGCCTAACCGTGTAATGATGTAAACATTTGTACCGCGTTTATCATCATCACCTGTCATAAGCAATCGTTGATCCATTGTTCTCGATTGCGAATTGGACATAGCAAGAGGAACCAAAACAAACAATGTTTTGGTTCTGCACGTGCCAGCAGAAGTCTGCTGCTGTTAAAGGATGCCGGAGGAAACCTTAGAGCACCTGCAACGGTTCAGGCGTAAATATTGGTTTTAAGTATACCAGTTTAAGCACAATTTGAAATTTTAGAATCGGCTAAAACACCCACTCCCCACCGGTGTAGGAGCAAATTTAAAATGGAAACACTTTCATTGCAGACACTCAATAATTGAGAAGAAAAAACCCATTTTATTAGAAAAATTGCATAAGTTTTGAGTTTCACGGATAATTGTCTTAAAATTAATTCTACGAATATTCTTTTTGACAGAACAATGATTTCAACTATTCTACCAGGGTTACATTAATTTAAAAGCAAAAATGACTACACAACGAGGAAAAAAGGTCAATTGAAACAATTCTTCAATTAATTCAATCAAATTGCTTTGAATCAATGGAATAAGGTTTTGTTAAAATGAAATGAAAAAAGCATTTTTTCATGTTTATCCCAAAGTCAAAGGAAATTTTCCTTTGATTTGTCGACATTTTTATTTGACAAAAACTTGTTTCACTTTGTAAATTTATGTATGGATACAGAAAAATATGCTGCTATTGACGAAAACTTCGAGCAATCTATACGAAACTAAAAATCTCTCAATATCTCAAATAAAACAAAAATTATAAAACAAACAATAAACATAAACAATTAAATATTTAATTTACCTCATCGAAAAAGTATTAAAATTTTCTTTTCGTTTATTTTTTCCAAATTTTAGAACGCTGACTGGATTCACTTATTCGTCGAGCCCAAATGAAAAGCTTTCTTATTAATTATATTAAATCGAGGATAATGTGACATCTGTTATTTATACTTGATATGGTTTTTATTAACATCTATTCTCAATTTATGTTACATATAGGCTGGTTGAAGCGAAAAAACATTCAAATAATATCTCAAAAAGAAACTATTATCACAACCAATGTTACCCAAACATGTGTGAAAGAAATCATTGTTGGCTAAAATTTTCTCACCGTGAACTAAATCGGTCTGTCGTATATTTTAAAATCCTGTTCCAAATTTGCATGAATTTGGAACAAAGGCGTATAACTGTTGGGAATTTTGAAATCGATAACTGTGCTAAAACAGCGATTTACGCCACCGGTGCCAGCCGGACTGTTTTAGCGTGGTCGAAAACCGTGTTTTGCATCTACCGTTGGGACAGCCCTTAGTTTCAACAGTTTCAAATTTGAGCTCTTAACTCGTTCCAGGGATTCCTTAATTGCCTCAGTTGAACACTAATTAACAGAGCATGTATGAACCTTTTTTTCCTAGAACTCAGGTCCGTAAAAGCAATTATAAATCCTGATGTTTCATTTACTGTGGTTGCCCCAAATCAAGGGTTTATTTTGCCCTGAGTTGATAAATCCATGGACTTACAACCACAAAGTAAGCAACAAAGCTCCGATTGCGTCACAACCCAAGACACAATTTAAGAGATTTGGACCGACGACACCGCAACTTGCACACACAGGCAGACAGACACTGTCTCCGGAAGTGGTTTCCAAAAATCCACATTACTGCTCGCTCATCCTGGGCAGCAGCGTCCTTCGAGTGACTGGTCTCACACATACGCACACCAACACACATACAGAACCCACACACACACCCACCTACCGGAACGGACCATGAATAACAATGTTTCGCTTATGTACATTTTAGGTTATCCTCGGCTTAATGCCAGGTCATCAAAATTTATGGTCCCTTACGGCTACTGGCAGGACACGGTTTGCCACGTCACCAGCTAGCTGGCACCCGGCCGATCCAACCATTCATTCGTCTATCCATCCATCCATCCATCTAACCATCCATGTCCCAAGTCTTTCGAACAAACAAAAACGAACAGTACAAGAACCGAAAAACCCATCATGGAGGGCACCGCGTTTTGCCCACCAATGGAGAGAGAACATCGTGAGCTACCCGAGGCCAGGTCAGCACCCGGGCCCAGGCGTTGCGGGAGTCCAACACTCACAAACACCCACACACACACACACACGCACCATGAGGACACACATACACAAACACAGAAACGCCCACCCACCGAAAAAAAAAACGAGAGGACAGACATTTCGCAAACTGCTATCGGGAGACTGATGGGATGTGATTTTGCCGAATAACGTATGTGGGGGATGTTGCTTGTTTCCGGTTGTCCTGTTTCCCTTTTCACTTTTTCCACCTTTCAACTGCTTCGGAGATCTGCTAAGTACACACAGCCTTGACGAATTCCAGCTGGGACTGGGAAACCCAATGCGCCGGTAATCGCTTCATCCGATGAGTAAATCTCGGGGACACTCTCTGGACAAGGTCCTACCAATAGCCCTCTACGGAGGGCTTTTGCGAATGGACACCATCCAACCAAACAAACGACAGTAAGACCGGTCGGAAACTCCCGGTGGGATTAAGTTTTCGTTTCGGTACAGATGGCCGGGTTGGCATTGACAGATGTAGTCTTGATACCTACGGTGTCGAATGTTTTGATTCTTGGAAGAGTCGTTTTTTGCTGTTGCTGCTTCTTCTGTACGCTGTTAAGCATTTTGTAGGGCTCTTAAATGAGCGGTATCTAAATTCGAACCATTTTTTCAATGATAAAGCTTTTTGTTTACAAAAAATCTGAAAAAATGGTATTTCTATAATTAAATCATCAGGAGCACTTATTGAACATTATACCTTTTGTATTCATTTTTATCTTGTTTTTGGTACTGGAGTTGCCAGATTTTCCAGTTTTGTCCGGGTTTTCCCGGATATTTAATACAAAATTTGAGAACAATCCGCCCGGCTGCCCGGTTTTCATTTAAAATTGTCCAAATTTTGCTCGGATTAATTCACTTTAATTAGCAAATCAAACAAAAAAAAAATTGTCTTGTGTGAATTTTTTAGTTATTGTTGAATTAGCTAATCGCCGTGATAAGTTGTTTGTTTTTATTAACGACTTTTTTTGGCGAATAAATAACTACAAAATTACTTGCCAGTTGGGCCGGACGTTTCGAGCTACATTTGGCTTTTCACTCCTCTTCAGTGGACTTCAATGTCATTTAACGAATGACACTAAAGCATTTACCATTAGGTTGCAAGAATTTTTTTCAGCTCGTATCCGGACCGGACAAATCCGGATAATTTTATATAAAAACCTGTCAAAATCCGGGCGTGTCATTTCAAAATTGACGACCGAAAAACCGGGCCATATCTGGCCAAATTTCGTCAAAACACAGAAATTACTCAACAAAAATCAAGAAAAAAAAATTCGATCAAAATTCATCGACAGATGCTCAATCGTGATTTAGGCTTTCATGATTATTTTTATAAAACTTGCTAAAAAACTTTCGTTTTGAAGGCATAACTAAAAAATGATTGTTTTTATTATCGACTTTTTTCGGCAAATAAATAACAACAAAATTACTTGCCAGTTGGTCCGGATGTTTTGAGCTACTTTTGGCTTTTCACTCCTCTTCAGCGGACCTTAAATTAAATTTATTTTCTTATTATTTACCATTTTACTATACTATTTCAAACTTATTTAAACTAGCGATCTTCTATACTCGTGAATATTCTTGAAAAAGTCTCAAAATATAACACAAGAATTTGTGCAGAAAAGTTCCACATCAAAATTACAGGCGACAACGACGTTGTCAATAAGCAGAAGAACTCTATAAATTTTAAGTCAGCCTACAACTCCATTTTACTTATCTTAGGTCACTGACAGAAAAATCTAAACATAACATCAAAAGTAAACAAATAACTACAAACAGTAGTGTAGACGATCGCTGGATTAAGTGAGTTTAAAATAGTATAGTAAAATGGTAAACTATAAGAAAATAAATTTAATTTAAGGTCCGCTGAAGAGGAGTGAAAAGCCAAAAGTAGCTCAAAACATCCGGACCAACTGGCAAGTAATTTTGCTGTTATTTATTTGCCGAAAAAAGTCGATAATAAAAACAATCATTTTTTAGTTATGCCTTCAAAACGAAATTTTTTTAGCAAGTTTTATGAAAATAATCATGAAAGCCTAAATCACGATTGAGCATCTGTCGATGAATTTTGATCGAAATTTTTTTTTCCAGATTTTTGTTGAGTAATTTCTGTGTTTTGACGAAATTTGGCCAGATATGGCCCGGTTTTTCGGTCGTCAATTTTGAAATGACACGCCCGGATTTTGACAGGTTTTTATATAAAATTATCCGGATTTGTCCGGTCCGGATACGAGCTGAAAAAAATTCTTGCAACCTAATGGTAAATGCTTTAGTGTCATTCGTTAAATGACATTGACAAAGTTTTTCGATACTTTTTTCTCGCATGTCGTTATTTTGAGATTAGAAGATACCAAACTCGACCTAATTACATAAAAATATGTTCAGAAATGTTAAAAAATACCAACATAACATTTAGAAAACAAAATGACGTATGCGCCATTTCTACTCAAAGTGACGTAAGTTTAATAAAAAAATATGTTTGCAACGCCTTGATTACATCTCAAAAAACACTGAGTGTGAGGACCATAATAAAAGACTGTCTTTGTCTAATTCTTTAATTCTACGAATTAAAATTAATAGTAAATTAATAGTGGCAACTTCAGGACTAATAGAAATGAGGGACAAAACCTTTATACCATTATACTTGTAAAATGATTGTTAATTTCAAAAGGTGTCAATGGCTTTGCCTATTCGCGAGGAGGTTGGGAAGGGCGGAAGTAGGTGGGTTTGGGTCATAATTAAGTCCTTGTGTTTCATATTTTTTGCATAATGAATGACGCGTTTTAGTGCGGACTTTCTTTTTGCAAGAAACAAACACAGCAACGATTCGCTTGGAAAATATGACGTCTTTGAAACGTTCCATTCGCGAAAGTTGGATAACCTATTGAAGAATACACTTCGTTAGTCCAGGCACCTGTTCTATTACCAGATTATCTCAGTTATAAACTCCATTTTTTTTTGGTTCAGATACAGCTCCACGAGCCGCGAATATTTGACTGATTTGTCGCATGCTACGATGGATGTACGTCATTTGGTCTTGGAAACAGTGAAAAATAATAGCTGTTTCCACAACAAAATGACATTGTAAACCATAACTAGAGTGTCCTACCCGAGATTTCCTGGTCGGGAATTCCCGGGAATTAGAAAGAATCCCGGGAAACGCTTAAAAAATCCCGGGAAATCCCGAAGCCATTAAAATGTGCTAAATTACTACAAATTTACACGATCTAAATTGAGAAATAGTTCAAGATTGAGCAAGGAAAATGATAGTTCTATTACTGACCATACTGACTGGACACTCGATTTCGTTTATTGGATAATTTCGCCAACAGTACGCAATATCGATTCCAGAGTGCGCATCGATCGATTTGAGAAAATGCTATCCCAGTTAAATAGTGCCACCCAACTTAAAAAAAAAAGGCTATTTCAATGATATAATAGGGCTAAACAGGTACATTTTTCCTACAGGGCATATTTTTGTTAAATTTTGCAGGTTCGCAATACCGACACCGACAAGAAAAAATTATTCAGAAATGGTCGAATTATGTTCTAAGTGTCATGTCAGTGTGATCAGTGGCTAAGTCATAAATATTTTTTTTCTTAAATTTGGTTAAAACATTGAATTTGATGAAAAGATGTTTTTTCTAATCGAAATTTAGTGTAAAAGTGAAAAACGACTAAGATTCTATAAAACCAAACAATGCCAGTAATGAAACGCTACGGATAGAATCTGAATGTTCCATTTTTCAACACTCATCATTTAGAACTTCCATTTAGGATACGGTTTACAACAGCAAAATCATGAAAGAAATGACATATTGTTAATAAAATGGAAAGTTATCTGAAGATTTACGATATTTGAATAATAACCTGAAGTCTAGTTTACAACTTCTATCGATACTGAGAAAACTTTCTCGATTATTTCAAATTTTTGCAGCTAGAATCAGACCAGTTTATCGGTTAGAGTGCTTTGTTTTTAGGCCTTTGGTTTGTTTATTGATTTTTATGAGGCATTTGAAATGTTTTGCAATGCTAGGTACTACCTTTAATTTAAAAATACCATATTGATAAGAACTCGTACGCAGTAGAGGGTTAAGATCACGTTGAAATCTTCATTTTCAATTTTTCCCGGGATCCCGGGAATTCCCCGGAAAAGGATCGTCAGATTTCTCGATTCCCGGGAACACTAAAATGGCCGGGAAATGGACACTCTAACCATAACAATAATAATCCTTCAACGGCAAATAAATAAGGTTTTACGTCAGAACAAAACATTTTTTGTATCGGTTTTCTCTATGAAACGTTTGTTGGTCAATTTGAACACCATGATATCCATATTCACTAACTGGCTGCATAACTAATATCTATATACATATATAAAAAGCAATTTCTGTGGGTTTGCCGTCTTAAAAGGACCAGGAATGATGAAAAATGTTTTCAGATTTTCGGATGACCCCTTCTGAAGGGGGTCGTCCATAGAGGACAAATATTGTTTTCGCGTTTTTCACGTTATTTTTCGTCGGATCGTGATGAAAATTTGCACATGAGAGTTTTGAGACATAGGAAATCGATTTCAGGTATTAAATTTTGGGTAAGAGGTCGGCAGAAGGGGTCGTCCATATTAACTTTCCTATATATTTGTGATATTGATGTTAGTGAACATCAGATTGAGATAAAAAATTTCGCTCGGATGGTTTCAGGGACGGGCAATCGATTGATGGTATCAAATTTTGTGTAAGGGGCCAGCCAAAGGGGTCGTCCATATTCATTGTTCACTATTTTTGTGATTCTGACGTCATTATACATCGGAAACAGATGAAAATTGGTACACGAGAGTTTCAAATGACAAGCAATCGATTCCAGGTATCGAATTCAGTGTAAGGGGTCGGCAAAAGGGGTCGTCCATATCAACTTTTTAATATTTCTGTGATATTGACGTTAATATTCATCGAGTTGAGAAGAAAATTTGCGCTCGGATATTTTTAGGGACACGCAATCGACTGCCGGTATCAATTTTTGTATAAGGGGCAAGTAAAAGGGTTCGTCCATATTAAAATTTGTTATTTTTGCAAAATTGACGTTATTATACATCGGATTCAGATGAAAATTGGTACACGAGAATTTTGAATGATATGCAAAAGATTTCAGATATAAAATTTTGTGTAAGGGACTGGCAAAATAACCCTTTTAAATTTTTTTGTGATATTGACGTTATTTGCGCATAGAAATTAAAAAAGGACGAACAATTAATTACAATTATCCAATTCTGGGTAAGAAGTCGGCCAAAGAGGACGTCCATATTAAGTATTCATTGTTTTTTTTTGCGATATTGACGTTATTATGCAATGGATCGGTTTGAAAACTTGCACACGGGAGTTTCGAAGGAAGGGCAAAAGATGAAAGTTCGAAAAACAGGCCACCGATCTGCGACGATCGAGTCGAAATTTAAAACGGGGTTGGGACGATCAATTGATTTCTGATTTCAACATTATTATCAAACGACAAAAAAGGGGATCTTATTAACTGTCAAATTTTCTTTGCAATAATTACGTGAGTTTGCATCGCATCGAATCGAAAATTCATAAACGGGGGTATTTTGGCCTGGTCAATTGATTCCTGATTTCAAATTTAGTAGCAAACGAAAGAAAAACTGATCGTACGTATAACGTGTTCAACATTTTTGCGATTATTGCTTAAAAATGCATTCGTAATTGGATCTGGAAAATGCCTGTGAATTGACATTTATTCAAATTGTTCATGACATATTCTTAATTGAAAACGAAACGGAGTTCGTATGGGATCAGCTAGTCCTTCATAAAATGTGATAATTCACTGGTTATATGCAACTGTAAATAACTTGGAAAGTGGATTACTAAAATTGCTAAATGCAGTAACTAGTAATTTTAGTAATTTCTTTCCCTAGTTAAATATTTTCCACTCGGAATTTACTATTTTTGCAGTCAATGTTGATTTTTAACAACTTAACGAATCTGCAATAACTTGTCAAACAACTAAGTTTTGTATGTTTTTTTGAACGGTTGGGCTATTTGGTGAAAATCATCAGAAAATGGTCAAATTTTAGCTAAAGTTTAATGAAGTTAGTCTACAAAAATATTTAAATTAAATATCCATGAAGCAAGTTCAACTCATTAGCTTCCAAATCAGCTTATCAGATAAACAATACGTTGTTTGATAACAGAGATACGCGTGAAATGAAAGTGCATTTTTTAGAAGACTGAGCCCAAACATTTGGCCGTTACACCATACTGCGGGGTGATCCCAACCTTTGGGACAATAATTTAAGTAGCTATTTTATATATTTTATGTACATTGCGAATTTTTTGCAAAAAATTAAACAAATGTGTTTTGATAAGTATGGAAAAAGGAATTGAAAGAATTTGAAATTTGGTCCACCCGACTATGAAATGATCGGATTTGAATTTTAAGTTCAGTTTTGGAAAATATTCCTACTTTAAGCTATATTTAAGTTATATAAACTCAACATAAACATTTTATTGAAAACATAAAAAAAAGATTTTGCTCACGATCTCTTGAATGATATCAAAAGAATTGCAATATGTCATAAGGTGGCTGAGACATGGCTGATCAACATTTTCATGTTTTTTGGAGGGCTGATCCCAAAGTTTTGGCCGTATATTGTTTATTATGAATCTTCAAGAATGGTTTTTTATGTTTACAGCAAATTCCTCGATTTTGAATAAAACATTGCACAGTGGAAAATTTTGCACCCAAAGTCCCAAAAATAATCGAGTAGCAGTTTGGAATACCTGTACTTATTCTACGTTATTTTTTTTTCAAAATCTCAAATGTTTTTGGTAAACATTTAAGTGTGATATGAATGTTTCATGAAGATTAATAAAATGCTACATGAGTTTGATTCTTTAAAAATTATTCCACTTTCTTGAAAAAGTTATATTACAGTTGATTTCAAAAAAGGTAAAATCTTATACAAAACAGCATATCTTGAGTATAATCAACTCAAACTATCTGAAATCTTTTGCGTTGTTGAATGCATTCTTTAGCTTTCAATTGACATTCATTATGGATAAATCGATCAATTTCCAAGAGAGACATACAGCAATTATTTTATAAAATCATATCTTCTTCATAAGGGTATACACAGAAAATATTATTATTTTATTTACATAGTATTCCGTCTCACGACATAACTTGACGAACATAATTCCTAAAATTCACTCGGTCCATGGCAACCGTTCTCCAATTCCTCGGGCACCCCGCGTTCGGCAGATCACGCTCCACTTGGTCTAACCACCTCACTCGTTGTGCCCCCGCTCGTCTTGTTCCTACCGGATTCGTAGCGAACACCTGTTTTGCAGGACAGTCGTCCGGCATTCTCGCAACATGTCCCGCCCAGCGTATTCGGCCAGCTTCCACCACCTTCTGGATACTGGGTTCGCCGTAGAGTCGCGCGAGCTCGTGGTTCATTCTTCGCCTCCACACTCCGTTCTCATGTACGCCGCCAAAGATGGTTCTTAACATTCGTCGCTCGAATACTCCGAGTGTACGCAGGTCCTCCTCGAGCAATATCCATGTAGAGAACAACCGGTCTAATGAGCGTCATATACAGGTTACACTTCGTGCGAGGGCTGAGTCTTCTCGGCCGCAGTTGCTTGTGGAGTCCATAGTAGGCACGACTTCCGCTGATAATTCGCCTCCGGATCTCACGGCTGGTGTCATTGTCTGCGGTCACCAGTGAGCCGAGATAGACAAAGTCTTCGACTATCTCCAGCTCGTCGCCGTCGATCGTGACCTTGTTATTACTGGACAAGCGGGTTCGGTCGGTCTCGGATCCGCAGGCCAGCATGTACTTCGTCTTGGACGTATTAATCATCAACCCAATCCTTCCTGCTTCGCGTTTCAGTTTGCGGTAGATGTCTTCCACCGCCGCAGATGATCTGTCGACTATATCAATGTCATCGGCAAAGCAGATAAGTTGACTGGATCTGTTGAAAATCGTGCCCCGCATTTCGCCCACCGCTCGTCGAATAACACCACAGAAAAAAATATTTTCTGTAAAATTTCAGTAAATATCCTTTAACAAAAAGGAGCAGAATATTTACCGTAATTTTACAGGTTGCAGAAAAATCACATGTTATATATATTTACGTCGACAAATTATTCTACAGGCTGCTTTAAAATAACAATACTGTAAAATTTTGGTTCATTGAATTGATTTTGCTAGATTTTTGAATTTTTGTTTTTCAAAACTAATATAATGTTTTTCGTTGAAAGTAAATGCAACACCTGTATCGTTCAATTACTTCATTTAACAAAAAAATGGAAACTTTAAATTTTCTTACTACCTAAATTTGATCATAATTCCACAACCTCAAATCGTATTTGTTGCTGGCGCTCCTGGGGCCGGAAACGAAAAGGAGCCGTCGTTACCACCGGGCGACAGCTGGCAGAACTCGTTCAAGTATCGAAAGTTGAACCATCTTCCTACAAGTTGATTCGAATCAATACATTTTATGTAGTGACAAAATAGTTGTTCCACAAATGCACGCATTTTTTCCACACGTTGAAACACCTCTCTGACCGCCATGACGTCGATCACTGGATATTTTTTCGATCACAAATCGAAAGACAGGACCCAAACAAAATAAAACAATTCGCACGCTTCGCTCTGATGTGATCCCTAAATTAAGTTCAAGTAATTTTTAGTTTCTTGGTTTAAAATAAAATAGAAAATCATTTAAAATTACAATAAATGTCGTGTAGCAAAAAGGAACAAGACATTTACCGTAGTTTTACAGGTTGAAAAAAATTACGTGATTTAAATTACGTGACCCGTAATTTTTTTCAACCTGTAAAACTACGGTAGATGCCAAGCTCCTTTTTGTTACAGGACATTTGCGGCAATATTAAATGATTTTCTAGTTTATTTTAAATCAATTAATTGAGAATTGCGTGTTTTGCTTATCACGGCTTGAATTTTTTTAAAGGCAACCACTTTAAAGTACACGTAATAATCATTATTTTTTCTGTGTAAGAGGGAAAACGGATCGCGTCCTTTTATCTTTTCATCTGTAAATAGTCCCATTTAAGTGATAAAGAACCTTCAAGTATGTTTTATGGAATTTCAATAACTTAAAATTTCATGTAGCTAAATACCAAAAAAATTAAGAAGAAACGCTTAAACAACCAATTTTATAAGATCTTAATTGAAATTATTCTTATTTTACATCGTTTTACATCTATATTTCATGCGCGTAGCTATAAATAAGATCGAGCAAATGAAATAAGATCTCAATAAAAATTTAATGATGAATGATGTTAAATCATGTGCGGTAATTCTATTGTAAAGAATATAAGTGAGTAAAGGCAGATTGAAATGTTTGGTTTTGTTTGCGAAATTATTTTCTATCGGAATCGCAAAACAAAGTTCAACAACCGCTAGCAGAGTAAGTTCCGCAAAAAGTTGTTTGTTGTTTGACAAACCTCAATCTAAACAACCCAAGTAACAATTTTAGCTTTATTATGGTCAGCAAAATTTCGTTTGGACTATAGCATTAATTTTCATAACATCACCTGGACTCTAATAAAGCCAAAATTAGGCTATTTGGCCCTACCCTAGAAACGTCATCATGACATATTATTGTTGGTCATCAATATTGGTCACCAAAGCTTTTAAAAAGCTATTATAAAACATGCTATCTTAAAATTAATGCGCCTCGTCAAATCTGATGGTCAATCATGATGGAATTGATGGAATATAGGCCTGAAAAAATATTTTCCAATGCTTGCATTGTGAATCCATCAACATGGCGTCATTTTGTGCCCTTCGATTTTGCAACCAACATGGCGTGAGTCAATTCATAGTTTTATTATGGTTTAATGATGACCCCAAAAAAAGCTACGATTTGACGTTTCTCTCGCAAGCCAATCAATTACACGCTTAGGATGAGTTCCTTATTTCTGAGTTGTTAATCCTTAGTACAGTAAATGAGGACATACATTTTAAATAAAAACGGATTGGTTGTTAATCACCCGTGGAATAAATCATGAGTTGAAGTCAAATTTCGTTGTCTGACGCCATCTTGAAATTCAAGATGGCGGCTTTCGCTGATCTTTCAAATGTTGTAAATGACCTAAAATCGCATGAAACCCCATCAATATTGGTATTGGGTGAAAGGGCTAAACGATTAGAAGTCGAATTTCGCTATCAGGCGCCATATTGAAATCCAAGATGGCGGCATCCGCTGAACTTTTAATGCTGTAAATGACAAAAAGTCGCATTAAACAACCACTTTATGGGTATTGGTTGAAAGGGCTAAACTAGAAGAAGCCGATTTTTTTCTTTTCGACGCCATCTTGAAATCCAAGATGGCGTCTTCCACTGAACTTTGAAATGCTGTTAGTCACTGAGAATCGCATGAAAGGCCCACAATATTGGTATTTGGTGAAAGGGCTAAACTACAAGAAGTCGAATTTCGCTATCGGACGTCAACTTGAAATCCAAGATGGCAGCTTCCACTGAACTTTAAAATGCTGTTAATCACTGAAAATCACATGAAACTTCCACAATATGGGTATAAGTTGAAAAGGATCAACGAGTAGAATACAAATTTCGCAATTAGGCGTCATCTTGAAATCCAAGATTGTGGCTTCCACTGAACTATAAAATGATTGAAATCATTGAAAGTCACTAGAAATTCCCACAATATGGTCATTGGGTAAAATGGCTTAATCAGTTTAAGTGGAATTTCTCTATCAGATCCTCTTGAAATCCAAGATGGCGACTTTCGCTGAACCTTAAAATGCTGTAAATAACTAAAAAACCGCATGAAACACCCACAATATGGGTATTGGCTAAAAGGGCTAACCTAGAAGAAGTCAAATTTTGCTATCAGGTGCATCTTGAAATCCAAGATGGCGGCTTTCACTGAACTTTAAAATTCTGTTAAATTCTGCAAATGACTAAAAACCGCGAAAGCTTTACAATATTGGTGTTCGTTGAAAGGGATAAACTAGAAGAACCAGACCCTGATTGTTTTTGGCAACCCGCTCGAACATTTTGTGTTGTTCAAATCGAACGATTTTTTCCCCAACTTTGTTTTTGCTTTGTACAACATTTTTTATCATGTTTTTTATGCATTAAGCACTTTTCGTGTTTTGTCGATAGTTTTTGTTTTTTGCCATTTGCTATTTATGTCATTGTATTATGTCTATCATGCTAATATGTCTAAATTGTATTGATCCTATTAAAGCGAAAACTATAAGGTTATGTTGTTTCTGTTATTTGTTTGATTTAGGGACATGTGCAAAAATCGGATGTTTCCAAAATTGAATGTTGCCAAAAACGCTCGGGGTCTGTATTGTGGTTGCTTTGTGCGATTTTGGGTCGCTTACAGCATTTCAGAGTAAAGCGGAAAGAGAAAATCGACTACTACTCGTTTAGCCCTTTTACCCAACACCAATATTGTTGAGGTTTCATACGATTATAAGTCATATACAACATTTTAAAGTTCAGTGGAAACCACCATCTTGAATTCGGATGGCGTCAAATAACGAACTTCGACTTTTAATGGTTCATTTCTTTCAACTAATACCCATATTGTAAGGGTTTGAGGCGATTTTCAGTCATTTACAGTATTTTCAAGTTGAGTGATAGCCTCCATCTTGGAATTTAAGATGGCGACGGACAACGAAATTCGACTTCTACTCGTTTATTACTTTCACCTAATAACAATTTTAATAAGGTTTCATGATATTTTCAGTTATTTACAACTTTGAAAATAAAAGCGGAAGCCGCCATTTTGTTTTAATGATGGCGTCAAGCAACAAATTTTGTTCCTCCTATTTGAACTCTTTCACTCAATACTCATATTGTAGAGTTATTCATTCCACTTCCGGTAATTCGAAGTTTTGATAGTTTTTTTAATTTTTTATTATTTTAACTCAAAATCAACACACAGAACTTATCAAAAATGTGTAAAAATGGGAATTCTAATTCAAATATGTGCTATCTAATCTGAGCGTGTCCTAATTTGACATCTTGATCGAGAACTGTCACTAAGTTTTATGGCGGTTTAATAATCAGGCACTGAGTGCTATTATAGAACATGCAAAAAAAAAAGCTTGGAGCAAACTTCTAAGTTTGTGTTTTATTATAGTTTAAACCTAGCATTCCTAACTCTTTCTAAATAACTAAAACAGTATGTTTAATGGAAGATTTATGAGCGTTTTCAAAACTATCTAAAAACAGATGGTCGATTCAAGAATATAAGCATTTTGCATGACCATAATAAAACCATCATAAAACGAGCTGCACAAAAAAGTCATAATAAAACCATTATAAAACATCGAAATGCTAGTTAGCTTGATCTGTGTTACTTGGGAAGATTTATCTTAGAATAATAATTTAATTGTTGATTAAAGAAATTTGAAATTCGTTTGTTTTTTTTTCAGAAACACCTTATCCCTTTTTGAAGTACTGAATAAGAGCGAATGTTTTGGTGTGTATTGGGAAACATGCTTTTTTTTCAATGCAAGGATAAATTTATATGGTCGAATGACCAAGCTGGTTAAAATCCTCTTTAAATAAACAAAATAGAATAGAAAAAAATATATGGTTGAAAAATTTTTTCAATCATTTCTCTGAAAAATCTCTTTGTTCTTGTTTTCAAGTTTATAACAATTTAATTTTATATGAAAAACAATGTTTTGATTATGTACATCTAGTTTAACATAAGCTGAGAATTCATGCCTTAAAAAATTTATGGCTTCAAGCGTTTGTGTCTTTATGGTATGTAATTTTGCATCAAATGTAATGTTTCAGTTTTGTGCAACCAATTTGACATAAATTTACATTAAAAAATTTATAGTGTGGAGGATACATACAGAAAAACGCTCATGTTTTGGAATATATGATTAAATAACAATCCACTTAGAAGGCTCAGGTCTAAATGGGCAAATTGATGCTGAGCGAAAACCTATCTTTGACCGGAGAAATTTAACAACCGGTAGTAGAGTAAGTTCCGTAATAAGTTGTTTGTTTTTTGACAAATCTTGATCTGAATCCAAGGTTTGTCTTAGAATTTTAATTTAATTGTTGATTAAAGCAATTTAAAATACGTTTGCCTTTTTTCAGGAATACCTTACCCCTTCTTGAAGCACTGTATATAGAGCGAATGTCATAATAATAATGTAATAATTGTTGACTGATAACTAATCATGTGTGTTTATAGTTGTGCTCTCTGGAGCCACTACTAGAGAATCTTGAATTTATGTAGCTTCCATATTCACGTTGGTGGGAATATTTTTTGTGAACAGTTTTAAAAATCTGAAATATTTTCAATTTCTTTATTACATTATTATGGGGAGTAGGGAATCATCCCAAGTAACACCGATTCAGCCAACTAGCATTAGGAAGTTTTATTATGGTTTAATTATGACATTTTTTTGTGCAGCTCGTTTATGACGGTTTAATTATGGTCATGACAAATGCTTATACTTTTGTTTCGACCATATGTTTTCAGATAGTTTGGAAAGCGCTAATAAAACTTGTAATAAACATACTGTTTTAGTTATTTTGAAAGAGTTATGAATGCTCTGATTAAACTATAAAAAAACACAAACTTTGAAGTTTGCTCCAAGCTTTCTTTTGCATGTTCTATAATAGCACTCAGTGCATGATTATTAAACCGCCATAAAACCTAGTGACAGTTCTCGATCAAGATGTCAAAACAGGACACGCTCAGGCTAGATAGCACATATTTGAATTGGAACTCCCATTTTTACACATTTTTGATAAGTAATGTGTGTTGGTTTTGAGTTGAAATTTAAATATATATAAAAATCTATGAAAACTTGAATTTACCGGAAGTTTTATGAATATCTTTACAATATGAGTATTGAGTGAAAGGGCCTAAATAATTGGAAGAAAATTTGTTGCTTAACGCCATCATTAATGCAAGATGGCGGCTTCCGCTTTTATTTTCAAAGCTGTAATTTAAAATGATTAATGGTAGAAGTCGATTTTCGTTGTCCGTCGCCATCTTAAATTCCAAGATGGCGGCTTCCGCTGCACTTTGAAATGTATTGAATGACTGTATGTAGTATATGAAAATGTATATAAACATGAAATGTAGTATATGAAACCCAAACAATATTGGTATTGGGTAAAAGGGCTATACGAGTAGAAGTTGAATTTTGCTATCTGATACCATCTTGAAATCCAAGATGGCGGCTTACGATAAACTTTTAAAATGCTATAAATCATTGAATCAAAGCAATCGAAAGATTCCTTTTAATTCAACCACGGTAAATGAAAAGTTCATATACCAGTATATTCGATAGCAACTTACTACCTTCTTCAGTGAACGTCTTCGATTGAACGTTTTCGATTGATATCAATCGAAAACGTTCACTGAAGAAGGTAGTAAGTTGCTATCGAATATACTGGTATATGAACTTTTCATTTACCGTGGTTGAATTAAAAGGAATCTTTCGATTGCTTTGATTCAGTTGAATCATTCAACCAAGTAGGCTCATACCACAACAGAGTATAAATCATTGAATATCGCATGAAACCTCCAAAATATGGATATTTCTTAATTGGGATAAGCTATAAGAAGTTAATTTTTGCTTTCTGGCGCTATCTTGAAATCCAAGATGGTGGCTTCAGCAGAACTTAAAAATACTGTAAATGAATGAAAAAGGTATGAAACGCTTAAAATATATTGTATTGGGTAATAAGGCTAAACGATAGAAGTCGAATATCTCTTTTCGCGTTTCTCTGAAATGCTGTAAGTGTTGTCCTTTCACCCAATACTCCGTATTGTGGATGTATCATGAGATTTTCAGTTATTTAAAGCTTTGAAAAGAATAGCGAATGCCACCATCTTGGATTGATGATGGCGTCAGATAGCAAAATTAGACCATAATGTGGTGATTTCATTTTTCAGTGATTTGAATCATTTTCAGGCTCAGTGGAAACCGCTATTTTGGATTGGCGTTTGATAGCAAACTTCGACTTCTACTCGTTTGGTCCTTTAACCCAATATCCATATTGTGGGAGCTTCATGCTATTTTTAGTGATTAACAGCATTTTGAAATTCAGTGGAAGCCGCCATCTTGGATTTCGAGATGCACCTGATAGCGAAATTTTACTTTTCTAGATAAGCCATTTAGCCAATACCCATATTGTGGGGGTTTCATGCGATTTTTAGTTATTCCAGCATTTTAAGGTTCAGCGAAAGTCGCCATCTTGGATTAAAAGATGGCGTCTGATAGAGAAATTCCTCTTAAACTGGTTAAGCCATTTTACACAATGACCATATTGTGGGAATTTCAAGTGACTTTCAGTGATTTCAATCATTTTAATGTTCAGTGGAAGCCGCCATCTTGGATTTCAAGATGACGCTTGATATCGAAATGTGTATTTGAGTTGACCCAAAACTGTGGTTTCCTTATTCATTTAGTTATTTTGAAGCCAATTCGGATGATGAAATAAAAAAGAGAGCTGTGTATAATCGCATAGATTCCAAAACCTGGCTCGCGAACGTTTTGGCAAATTTTCATATATAGGACGGACAAAATATTTTTCATAACTCTTCATTTGTCATGTGGAAACTTTACAGATAGGAAAAACGTATTTTAAGTTCTGAATGTGTATAAAAACATAGAAATATAGGTGGTTCAAGATGAGTGGCTCACGATTCCCCACAAGCTTTGATTTGCAAATTGGTTGCGTTTGTGTGACTTATTGATGTTTCTTCAAAAATTCCTTTTCCACGTGAAAGATCATGACAAAACGAAGATCATAAGCGTATGAGTATATTTTTGTTATGCACTTTAGGTTATGCACTTTAGGTGAAATTAGCGGGTGTTTTTTTCAATTATGTAATGAAATTTTTATAACTTTTTTAGCTTGATAAATGAAAGAATCATATGATGCGTATTTCAGTCAACAACATATAGAAATATATGCTCACGCAAAGCGACGGCGATAACAGTGGGTTTGAGATTTTTATCTCAACACACATCTGAGATATTAAAAGTGGCCCACGTTTCCCCATGGCCCACGATACCTCACTCTCCCCTACATTAAAATATACACAGCAAAAATTATTTCCTGTAAAATTACGCAAATGTCTTGTAACAAAAAGGAGCAGGACATTTACCGTAATTTTACAGGTCGAAAAACAAATTACGTGACATTTAATTTTTAGTGTACAACTTTTTTACAGGACATTTGCAGTAATAGTAAATGAATCTTCGTTAACTTTCAAGAAAAACAATTTAAAATTAAAGGTTTTGTTAATTATAGGTTGATTTATTTTAAAGGTTGCAGTTGTAATAGTCAAAATTTTTTCTGTGTACACAAACTATTACCTATAAACTTAAAAAGTACGAAAACCACCCGGAGAATTTTATTGTGCTTTAGACTCAGCGACAACAAAAATCATGAAATTATGTAGCCCCAAAATTTTTGTTCTCATGGAAACGGCAACCTTCTTTTTACATATATTGAAACACGTTCTCTCTGGAGCCACAACTGAACGTTTTAGTTTTAATAGTAATCATATTAAAAGTGCTGGTAGCCTGGAAGAAGTCATCAGTGCATGTTTATGTTTCTTTTTGGAGTTGATACGCAGCTTTATTCTAAACAAATTAAAATATTTTTTGTTTGTTATGTGTCATCAATGGTCACCAATGATAGAAAAACTCTAAAAAAAAGATTATTCTATAATTTGCGTTTCCGTAGAAATTCATCCTCGTTATGTACAAGTGATCTAATCTTAGTGCATAACAGAAAATCGATTGCAGTTTTCCAAATTTTTGTTTTGTTTCAAATTAAAAATAATGGAATTGAATCGTTTGAGTACCATTGGGTAAAAATCAACCAAATTTTGCACACTTTCTCATTGATGTGTTGGACAACGGCAGGAAGGTGGAAAACCCGAGATCGGAGATAAAAAAAGACGGAGGGAAAAGTAAAGCGGATGATTCAAGCAAATCCAAACGTTTCAAGCCGTGATTTGGCTAAAAAGATCGGCAAAACTCGGGCACGGAAGCTCTACGAGAAGATGCTCACAAAATATGGCTGCTGTGTGATGGACGACGAAACGTATATAAAAGCCGATTTCAAGCAAATTCCGTAGTTGGAGTTTTTAACCGGTAAGAGCAAGTTCGATGTGGACGACAAATTTAAGAAGAAGAAAATGTTGAAGTTTGCCTCCAAATATTTCGTTTGGCAGGCCATCTGCTCTTGCAGACTGAGGAGCCAAAACGAAGCTCCGCTATTTTGGCCAGATTTGACATCATGCCACTATTCCAAAATTGTCCTGGAGTGGTAAGAGGCCAATTCTGACCATTTTGTTCTTAAGGACATGAACCTGTCAAACCGTCCGGAACTGTGCCCGGAGGAGCAGTACTGGGCAATAATATAGCGGGAACTTTGGAAGAGCAAGAAAGACATTCAAAGATGAAAAGAACATGTTAAGAAAATGGAAGGAAAACAGAAAAACTGGTAGCGGATGACTCTATAAAGACTTTGATGGAGGAAATCGAGCGAAAATGCGTTCAATTTTGTACTCAAGGCTCCAAGTTAGCCAAATTAAAGTTTGTTTGTATAGAACTAGGGGTAGAAAAAAAAATTAAAAGTAAGGAGGTCAGAAATTCTTGTAGTAAAGAAGTGATTTAATAAACAAATAAAAATAAATGGCAAGTTGGAATTGTAAACAGTGTTGCGCTGTTCATAACTTTGTATCAGAAATCTTGATCAATTTCAAAGCTTTCGAAAATTTAAATTCTAATATCCAAGTTCTCCTGTTAATTGAAGTTGATTCCCCTCACCAGGATACTTCATTTGCTTCATTACTCCTAGTTCACTTAGTAACCAAAGTTGATGCTGCACATGCACACGTACATGGTTCGACATGAATCAATTTCCTGCTGCAGTCAGTGGCTCGTAGCAATGGAAAAACTGAAACCGGAAAAGGTCATTAGTTACATACTGGGAACGGGAGACGACTTTGTGCTTGGCAAATGCACTACTAGTTACTACTATCAGCAGCATAACTCTCCACAGCCAACAGTTGGAGTTTGCCTGGAGAAGTTTTTAATTAATTTTCTCCTAGCAAGTAGCAATTGAGTGTGGGTGGGTTGAGGTGCGGTTTGTTGTTGAAAACGTCGAACATCTCTCCCGGAAGTCCGATTCCAAAGTATCCCGTTGCTGGAGCGGCTACACTCGGTTTTTTTCTGTCAGTTTCCGTTTCCTCGGTGTATCATGAGAAATATGTATCCGGTTACATACCGAGACGTAGTTTGTTTTCAAAAACAATATGGGGGCTGTGGCTTTTCGTTTGAAAGTTTAGAGATAATTGTACCTACTCATTTTGAAACCGATATGCAATTCCAAAGGATCTCTTCTATCCATCTTGAGATGTTGGAAATGAACACATCTCGTAACGAAAACAACTTTCAGTGCCACGCGATATGGTCCATCTTGATTTAGACTAGAAGAGGAAAGAGGCTTTGTATTTTAATTAATCCGATTATATGTAGGCGAATGATTTAATTCTAAGGATCCTCGTAATTCCAGAAACAAAAAACACTTGTAGTTGGAATTGATCCGAATGAAGAAAACAAACATCTCTTCGGGCAATAATTCACTTGAAAACGCAAACAAATCAAGGAATAACTTGCCGAAGCAGCACAAACACTTAATTAAGTTCATCAAAATGTACATACATGAATCTTAGATCAGCCCGGGAGATATCTTGTTTTCCTAAGCGACGGGGTCAAGTTCGTTTTGACCGAGTCACGCCAGAATCAAGAGTAAAATGAAGAAAAAATAATAACGAGAGAAATCTAAGATTCACCTTGGCCGACAAGATTCGGCAGAAGGTCACGAACGACGACGTCGAATCCTCCCATTATCCGTTAATCTTCTTCCAATCATCTCACCTCCTGGGCTGGTGGCTTCGCAGGAGCCGGATTTTCCGGGAATTTTTTCGCCTCGGTCTCTCGTTCGATTCACCGTTTCGGCACGGAATTGCGTGCAGATTAGAGAAAAAAGCAAACTGTTTTTTTTTTTATATATTTTTGAAAGTAAATGTGTTGTATCAGGATACTGTTCTTCAACTAAAGGATTGACTTAATAAAATTTTCAAAAATGCAAAAAAGAACTCAAGTAATCATGAATAAACATTAATAATAACTTTTGCATGCATCCAACGAAGAAATCACAATATTAAAAATTTTGGCAATTTTGAAATTTTTGACAATTTTGACAATTTTGACAATTTTCACAATTTTGGCAATTTTGACAATTTTGACAATTTTGACAATTTTGACAATTTTGACAATTTTGACAATTTTGACAATTTTGACAATTTTGACAATTTTGACAATTTTAACAATTTTGACAATTTTGACAATTTTGAAAATTTTGACAATTTTGACAATTTTGACAATTTTGAAAATTTTGAAAATTTTGACAAATTTGACAATTTTGACAATTTTGACAATTTTGACAATTTTGACCATTTTGACAATTTTAACAATTTGACAATTTTGACAATTTTACAATTTTGCAAATTTTGACAATTTTGACAATTTTGACAATTTTGACAATTTTGACAATTTTGACAATTTTGACAATTTTGACAATTTTGACAATTTTGACAATTTTTACAATTTTGACAATTTTGCCAATTTTGACAATTTTGCCAATTTTGACAGTTCTGACAATTTTGACAATTTTGACAATTTTGACAATTTTGACAATTTTGACAATTTTGACAATTTTGACAATTTTGACAATTTTGACAATTTTGACAATTTCGACAATTTCGACAATTTTGACAATTTTGACAATTTTGACAATTTTGACAATTTTGACAATTTTGACAATTTTGACAATTTTGACAATTTCGACAATTTTGACAATTTTGACAATTTTGACAATTTTGACAATTTTGACAATTTTGACAATTTTGACAACTTTGACAATTTTGACAATTTTGACAATTTTGACAATTTTGACAATTTTGACAATTTTGACAATTTTGACAATTTTGACAATTTTGACAATTTAGACATTTTTGACAATTTAGACAATTTTGACAATTTTGACAATTTTGAAAATTTTGACAATTTTGACAATTTTAACAATTTTGAAAATTTTGACAATTTTGACAATTTTGAAAATGTTGACAATTTTGGCAATTTTGACCATTTTGACAATTTTGACAATTTTGAAAATTTTGACAATTTTGACAATTTTGACAATTTTGTCAATTTTGAAAATTTTGACAATTTTGACAATTTTGACAATTTTGACAATTTTGACAATTTTGACAATTTTGACAATTTTGACAATTTTGACAATTTTGACAATTTTGACAATTTTGACAATTTTGAAAATTTTGACAATTTTGACAATTTTGACAATTTTGACAATTGTGACAATTTTGACAATTTTGACAATTTTGACAATTTTGACAATTTTGACAATTTTGACAATTTCGAAAATTTTGACAATTTCAACAACTTTGACAATTCATACAATTTTGAAAATTTTGACAATTTTGACAATTTTGACAATTTTGACAATTTTGACAATTTTGACAATTTTGACAATTTTGACAATTTTGACAATTTTGACAATTTTGACAATTTTGACAATTTTGACAGTTCTGACAATTTCGACAATTTTGACAATTTTGACAATTTTGACAATTCATACAATTTTAAAAATTTTGAAAATTTTGACAATTGTGACAATTTTTACAATTTTGACAATTTTGACAATTTTGACAATTTTGACAATCTTCACAATTTTGACAATTTTGACAATCTTGACAATTTTGACAATTTTGACAATTTTGACAATTTTGACAATTTTGACAATTTTGACAATTTTGACAATTTTGACAATTTTGACAATTTTGACAATTTTGACAATTTTGACAATTTTGACAATTTTGACAATTTTGACAATTTTGACAATTTTGACAATTTTGACAATTTTGACAATTTTGACAATTTTGATAATTTTGACAATTTTGACGATTTTGACAATTTTGACAATTTTGACAATTTTGACAATTTTGACAATTTTGACAATTTTGAAAATTTTGTAAATTTCGACATCTTTGACAATTTTGACAATTTTGACAATTTTGACAATTTTGACAATTTTGACAATTTTGACAATTTTGACAATTTTGACAATTTTGACAATTTTGACAATTTTGACAATTTTGACAATTTTGACAATTTTGACAATTTTGACAATTTTGACAATTTTGACAATTTTGACAATTTTGACAATTTTGACAATATTGACAATATTGTTAATATTGACAATATTGACAATTTTGTTAATTTTGACAATTTTGACAATTTTGTCAATTTTGACAATTTTGACAATTTTGACAATTTTGACAATTTTGACAATTTTGACAATTTTGACAATTTTGACAATTTTGACAATTTTGATAATTTAGACAATTTTGACAATTTTGACAATTTTGACAATTTTGACAATTTTGACAATTTTGACAATCTTGACAATTTTGACAATTTTGACAATTTTGACAATTTTGACAATTTTGACAATTTTGAAAATTTTGACAATTTTGACAATTTTGTCAATTTTGACAATTTTGACAATTTTGACAATTTTGGCAATTTTGACAATTTTGACAACTTTGACAATTTTGACAATTTTGACAATTTTGACAATATTGACAATATTGTTAATATTGACAATATTGACAATTTTGTTAATTTTGACAATTTTGACAATTTTGTCAATTTTGACAATTTTGACAATTTTGACAATTTTGACAATTTTGACAATTTTGACAATTTTGACAATTTTGACAATTTTGACAATTTTGACAATTTTGACAATTTTGACAATTTTGATAATTTAGACAATTTTGACAATTTTGACAATTTTGACAATTTTGACAATTTTGACAATTTTGACAATTTTGACAATTTTGACAATTTTGACAATTTTGACAATTTTGACAATTTTGACAATTTTGACAATTTTGACAATTTTGACAATTTTGACAATTTTGACAATTTTGACAATTTTGACAATTTTGACAATTTTGACAATTTTGACAATTTTGACAATTTTGACAATTTTGACAATTTTGACAATTTTGACAATTTTGACAATTTTGACAATTTTGTCAATTTTGAAAATTTTGACAATTTTGACAATTTTGACAATTTTGACAATTTTGACAATTTTGACAATTTTGACAATTTTGACAATTTTGCCAATTTTGACAATTTTGACAATTTTGACAATTTTGACAATTTTGACAATTTTGACAATTTTGACAATTTTGACAATTTTGACAATTTTGACAATTTTGAAAATTTTGACAATTTTGACAATTTTGACAATTTTGACAATTTTGACAATTTTGACAATTTTGACAATTTTGACAATTTTGACAATTTTGACAATTTTGACAATTTTGACAATTTTGACAATTTTGACAATTTTGACAATTTTGACAATTTTGACAATTTCGAAAATTTTGACAATTTCAACAACTTTGACAATTTTGACAATTCATACAATTTTGAAAATTTTGACAATTTTGACAATTTTGACAATTTTGACAATTTTGACAATTTCGACAATTTTGACAATTTTGACAATTTTGACAATTTTGACAATTTTGACAATTTTGACAATTTTGACAATTTTGACAATTTTGACAATTTTGACAATTTTGACAATTTTGACCATTATGACAATTTTGACCATTTTGACAATTCATACAATTTTGAAAATTTTGAAAATTTTGACAATTGTGACAATTTTTACAATTTTGACAATTTTGACAATTTTGACAATTTTGACAATCTTCACAATTTTGACAATTTTGACAATTTTGACAATCTTGACAATTTTGACAATTTTGACAATTTTGACAATTTTGACAATTTTGACAATTTTGACAATTTTGACAATTTTGACAATTTTGACAATTTTGACAATTTTGACAATTTTGATAATTTTGACAATTTTGACGATTTTGACAATTTTGACAATTTTGACAATTTTGAAAATTTTGACAATTTCGACATCTTTGACAATTTTGACAATTTTGACAATTTTGACAATTTTGACAATTTTGACAATTTTGACAAAGTTTTATTTATCAATGTTAGATTCGCATTTCGTTTGTCATATCTACTTCACCTTATGTGTATGAATAATTGCAGGTCTGTCTGTCAATATGACTCTCTGGGGCCACCATCATTACAGCATTTTTTGGGTTTAGTATAAGATAATCACAAACTACACAATACATAATTTTCGCATTTGGAATTAATGGTTTTGAAACAGAATAACTCTTGACAAGTTTTTTTTTATGTTTGAGTATTGAGGTTTTGGAATGATTCTCAATTAATCGAAATCGAAAATTCAGTGATCATAAAAACAAATCTTCCCACTTGATTCATTCACCAAATCACAGGGCGCGCTCTCCAGCTGTCAAGTTTCATCAAATCAACAACCATCGCCACGCCAGCAGAATCGATTCGATATTTTTCCTCCTGGCAGGACCCACCCCGTAGCAAAAGGATGGCCGTCACCTCCCTCGGGACCCATCCATTCGTAGATTATCGTGACTGTTCGACGCCAGCAGCCCAGCATCGAGGCACAATCATAGCCCATCAATTCCCCCAAAATGGATCGAACCGAACCGAACAGTGATACTGGTGGAATCAGCCGCAGTTCAGAAAATCCACACACTTCAGAGCACCGCACCGCAAGTACCCCGGAGACATGCGGCAGACCGGCTGAACGGCGCGCCTCGTCGGATTTGGGGCCGGGCCACTCCTTAATGACCTCATCATTCGACGATGGCCATCAAGAGGATTTGGCATGAGTGCTTCACGCTTGCTGTCTATTTTCATTCAGGCAGGGAACGAGGGGAAGTTGAAAGAGTGGTTTGGAAGTCCTTGAACACGCGTTGCTAAAGTCCCAAAGGGGGTAGCAGCCGGAATTTATTGCATTTTTGTTTGAGTGGATCCAGTCGATGATGATGGTTAGAATCCGATGATGGAGAACGGATTGGGGGGGTTAGAACTTTATTCAATGTTCCAATTTCATCGCTCAAATCACTATCTGGGGATCCATATCTCTAATATCGCTCATATGAAGTTGCTGGCAAGTTTTTAAACAAAATGTGTCAGCTTTAATTCAACAGAAAAGCTTGGAGCTAAGGAGAGAAAAAACTTGCCAAACTGTCAAACGGCAAACACTTTACGACCTTATTCGCCCCACGAACAATTCGGTTATTTATCCCGAGAATCGTGATTTGAATAACTAATGGACCACATCACTGTCTTGTGGCGCCCCCGCAACTTTGATGCTGATAATGATTACACATCACACCACGGGAAAAGACACCGGGAAAAAAGCATGGAAATAAAAGAAACCTGGTGTCGATGGCCGCAAGATCTCACTGTTTGCTTGCTTGCTGAATGGTGGAAACGCACACCGGAAACGTGAAAATGGCGGCGGCAGCAGCGTCGAGATTGCGTGACCGTCATTCACTTTGGCCCCTGGGATTCACCTCCCACCAACGACCGAAGAAGAATCACAGAATCAGAGAGATGAAGTTGTTTCCGCAGCCTTTATGGTTCTGCAAATTTCCTTAAGCGCCCCGCTTGAGGTCGAATTTTGACTAAGGTGGAAGAAATCTTTTTACTCTTTTTTGGGAAAACCATTTCTTAAATGACCAAATTGACAAAAATGACAAAAATGACAAAAATGACAAAAATGACAAAAATGACAAAAATGACAAAAATGACAAAAATGACAAAAATGACAAAAATGACAAAAATGACAAAAATGACAAAAATGACAAAAATGACAAAAATGACAAAAATGACAAAAATGACAAAAATGACAAAAATGACAAAAATGACAAAAATGACAAAAATGACAAAAATGACAAAAATGACAAAAATGACAAAAATGACAAAAATGACAAAAATGACAAAAATGAATCAACCAAATCACCTCAAATTTTACTCTGATGTTTGGTGACCCAAAAGACATCGAAATAACATATGCGAGAAAAAAAATCATTTTTTTGCAGCGGTCTCATCAATGAACCTTTTCATCTACTTTACTCTCTGGAGCCACAATTGCGGTTAATCAAAATTGTATTCACTGTATTCAACTTATTTTTCTTCGATTATACGTTTTTGTTAATTTTGACTCCCGTGTAAAATAAAAGTTGCATATTTTGCTTCACCGATAAAATGCAAAGGATTTTTTTCGGTTTGCCTTTTCTGTAGGTGTTACATTAGTTTAGCCAAAATTACATAGTAGATATATATATATTTTTTTTAAATTTTGGCGTTCTCGACCGCTTATATATAAAAAAAACACAAAAACTACTTCGCATAGCCAATGAATTTGTTGACTTGTTTTAACTTGTCCAAAATATTTTTAGTAATTTGTGAAAGCTCTAGCCAACGAAACCTGCTATTTTCAAATAATTTTCATTGAAGTGTTTTTTTTTTATTATTTTGAAAGGGGTATAACTTATTCCATGATAATCTTAGCTTCTTCTCATGTTAGCTTTTTTTTTAACTTTTTTTAACTTCTTTCAAATCATCTCAAATTTTACACTGATGCTTGGTGACCCAAAAGACATAAAAAAACGTATGGCAGCAAAAAGTCACTTATTGCAGCGATCTCATCATTGAACCTTTTCATCAACTTTACTCTCTGGAGTCACAATCGCGGTTAACCAAAATTGCATTCACTGTGTTCAAATTATCTTTCTTCTTATTTAATTTTTGGCATTTCGGCGAGTTGTGAAAATTCAAGGTAGAGTATTTAGAAAGAACATGAAAGTATTATAGGTGGAAAGATCAAAGCTAGAGCGCTTTGGGTAGAAGAAATTGAATAGTTGGTGAAAATGTGAGCAGGGCTTTTGTTGTGTGAACAGCTTTTGAACTACTTGCGTGATTCTTTGCCGCGCGCCGTTTCAATGTTGATAGGAAGCGATGAAGAAACCCATCGCATTCCTACCCACATTGAAACACGGACGGGTCGAACACATGTGAGATTGTGTCCGACCGGGCAAAAAATCACCCAAGCAGCGCTCACATGTGCTGTTCTATTGCTAAGCCAATTCTATCGATGCGTGCTACTTTTTCAGGTACATCGGATGGTTGCTACTTTTTGTTTTCGCATATTATCCATCCGATGCCTTACTTTTTTGCCAAATGCATCGTGGTGAATTGTGTTGTAATTTTTGTTATCCCATTTCCCCCCTTCTTTAGCCAAGTGATTCTGTTATCTTATTTTAATCGCCGCCGGGATATATTCTTATTTAATTTTTGGCATTTCGGCGAGTTGTGAAAATTCAAGGTAGAATATTTAGAAAGAACATGAAAGTATTATAGGTGGAAAGATCAAAGCTAGAGCGCTTTGGGTAGAAGAAATTGAATAGTTGGTGAAAATGTGAGCAGGGCTTTTGTTGTGTGAACAGCTTTTGAACTACTTGCGTGATTCTTTGCCGCGCGCCGTTTCAATGTTGATAGGAAGCGATGAAGAAACCCATCGCATTCCAATTAAAATAAGATAACAGAATCACTTGGCTAAAGAAGGGGGGAAATGGGATAACAAAAATTACAACACAATTCACCACGATGCATTTGGCAAAAAAGTAAGGCATCGGATGGATAATATGCGAAAACAAAAAGTAGCAACCATCCGATGTACCTGAAAAAGTAGCACGCATCGATAGAATTGGCTTAGCAATAGAACAGCACATGTGAGCGCTGCTTGGGTGATTTTTTGCCCGGTCGGACACAATCTCACATGTGTTCGACCCGTCCGTGTTTCAATGTGGGTAGGAATGCGATGGGTTTCTTCATCGCTTCCTATCAACATTGAAACGGCGCGCGGCAAAGAATCACGCAAGTAGTTCAAAAGCTGTTCACACAACAAAAGCCCTGCTCACATTTTCACCAACTATTCAATTTCTTCTACCCAAAGCGCTCTAGCTTTGATCTTTCCACCTATAATACTTTCATGTTCTTTCTAAATATTCTACCTTGAATTTTCACAACTCGCCGAAATGCCAAAAATTAAATAAGAATATATCCCGGCGGCGATTAAAATAAGATAACAATTATCTTTCTTAGATAATTTGTTTAAGTTTATTTTGATCCCTAAGCAATTTTAAAGTAGATTATTTTATTCACCGAAAAAAATGCAAAGGATTTTTTTAGGTTTTCCTTTTCTGTAGGTGCTACGTTAGTTTAGCAAAATTACATAGTTGGTATAATTGCCCCTTCTTTGGACCCTTTAGGCGGTGCTTTATATAAATTCATGTTTTTCAGATGAATGGACGGGCGTTTTGTGTTTTTCCTTTAATGATCTTATCTGCATGTTTAAATGAGACTTTTTAACATTGGTTATCTCCGTTATTGTTAGAATAACATAGAAATGGATGATCAAAATTTTCAACTTTTTAATTGATTTTCCCGTTTCGGTACTAGATTTGTACTTTTTATACGACCTAGATCTTAAGCACCGATCCTATCTTTATAAAGTACGATTTATTAAAAATAAATCTCAGTTATCTAACAATTTTAATTTACATTAAAAACTAGCTGGTCTCATGTTTCCGTCAAAGTCTTAGCAGATGGTTTTCCAATTTGAAGGTCTTTCAATGTTTTTTATCTTTTTCTCTTCTGCAAATTGATTTTTAATTTTTTTGTTTTTTTTTTCATACATAGAACTGTTTTCTCGTGTTTTTCTGCTTTTATCACACTTCCCATTTTTTCCCATTGCTTTTTCGTTATCATCCAAATATCCCTTCAAATTTTCAAAAGCTCGAAATGGAAACCATCAACACCCAGTTATCAAAACGCTGAACCAAGCTTGCGATAAATAGCAATTATTTCGCATTGCTGGTGTCGAAATTTAATCACAACACAACTCTTCGCCTGCAGCTGTTGCTAATTTGTGCTCAAACATCCCTCCGCAACCGAAAAGTTGCTACACACGGGGCCCAACAACAAAGACAGTGGCAAACGTTTTCATCGGAAAAACAAACATTGCCGGGAAAATTATGCTTCTTCACTCTCTTGTGTGAGTCGGCAGCTTTGAGCATACACCTAATTCAAATGTCAGTGAAACAAAAAAAAAAATGGGAAATTATCTCATCTCAAACACAATTTTTGGAAACGCTTCACTGACACTGGTAAATAGCGGTTGTATTTATATTTGAACAAAAACGTATAGGAATCAACAATTGTCGCACACACATTGGCACACCAAAGAATTCGCCAGAAGCGTGACTTTTCATCAACGTCTTTATTAGTTGGATTTCCACCACGGCGCTCTTCCGATTCCTCCTGGGGTCCAAAGTTAAAGAGTTTTCGGGGCGAAATAAAAACGGTTTTACGAGTTTCATCAAGCTTCGTGATCCTTCGGGCTTCTTTTCTTCCTCGACCCATCCGCCTTTTGCCGTCACCTTTTCGATGTTTTCCCTGTTGTTATCGTTTGACGTGAACAAATAAACGTTGATAATTTAATAGCTGTTTTACTGCCGGTGTCTTCTGATGAACATGAACTTCCTAGGGTGGGCCATCGTAAAACAACAATTCCAGAGCCGAAACGGTGTTTTCCAAAATGGGAAAGCTCAACACACCGAGCACCATTCTCAGAATGTTTTCGTTCGTTGAGAAATTTTTGTTTTCTCTGTGTTTTTTCCCGCCATGACAATAAACAAAACATGCAAAGCAACGTGCACGCGGCAGACACTGAATGTATGTGTGATAACGACGACGATTAGGTAGGCAAACCGGAAATGGAAATTTTCACTAAGCTCCCGGCATGGGCTATGGGTTGGAAAATGGGAAAGCGTCTGTTGTTTCGGCTCCCAGAAAGATGTCGGATGATGATGATGTGCTATTTGTTGATATTTTTCATGTGGTATTCTTATTTATTGTTATTCCGGTTGCCTAACGATTATTTCAATTTCTCGGAAGGCAAACAAAGGTTTCCGGTAAGCTTCTCTTTCTTGGATGCTTTTGTTTCCAATTTAAGGATAAAATGTCTTAAAAAAGGGAAACAAAATCGAGCAAAAGCAGTGTTTTCATTTTGTGAAACGCAAAAATTTCAACAGAACGATCTCTTTAAAGCTTGTCAAATATCTCCAACTAACATAGACGTAAACGTTCCATCCATTCCTGTCGCTTTGGGAACATGCCCGGATTCGGAACATATTTTATGCATGCATTATTTGCGGATGCTCTGTCTTGATGTCGAGAAACGGGAAAGATTTTCACAAAGCTTAAACAAATTGAAGAAACGTTTACGACATCCGTTTGCTGTCTGCTGAGAAGTGAAACTCATTTTTAGATACGTGACTTATAGAGAAAAAACTCTTCAGAAAAAACTTCACTCTAAAATGACTTCTTTTAATTGATATTTTTCTTCTGCGATCACAATGCAAACAAATGCATTTTTTGGAGGTTTTTCACACAATTTAAAAAAAAAGGGCTACAATGAGTGTATTTTGTTTTATATGTAGAAAAAAGGGAGAAGGCAGAATATAATGCACAAAAAAAGAGCATTTGGACCCAAATCCACAAAAAATCTCGAAGCTTTCTGCTTCAAGGCCCTGGAATAAAATTTTCCCTACTCAAAAATATCTGCCGTCGAATTAAATCGGAACCATCAAAGTAAAGTGACCTTATTTACCCAGAAATTAGCTTTTTATGCCCTAGCAACATCAAATTTAAAGTCATTGAAATTCCATTACACGAATTATAAGGTTACTGCTACAAATATTTGAAAAAGGGATTATTCACAGATAAAACGATTCTTGTCCCCTTTTACCCATGTTGTGAAGGTGTCATTATGTTTACACTAGAAAGACCGCACCAGTCAAAATGACTGGTTGGACACTTTGTTTGTTAAATATCTTTTGAACACTACGCTTTAAAAATTCGCAAAAATACGACTTTTCATGAATTTAAAATCCCTACAAAACTGTATATTTTTTATTTCATTAGCTCTTTTAATAAGCGAGAAAATTTCGCCACGGACACTCGGACCGTGACCAGTCAAAATGACTGGTAAATTTCACAACCCTATAACTCAAACAAGATAAAATTTTTTCGCTTGCTTTTGGTTTCATTTGCAATCTACACTCAAGACAATGATCCTTAGTTGATTTATGGTGGGCAGAAGTGTGTCATTTGTTATGAAATTATTGTTTTTCATTGCAAAGTCATGAAAATTTGTAGGAAAAGTTCTCGGATGTACCGCTGTATGGCGCTTCAAGCACTTGACTCCCAATTTTTTTGGTCCGTTTAGTTGCTCAACTAAAATCGAACTATCTGTCAAAATTTGGCGAAATTTCATCAAGATTTGTAAAAGTTATGTTAGATTTAATATATATCCATTCGAGTAATTGAGTAATTTTAGGTGATAAATATGTTTTATACTAAACTAGTATGAGTAAAATACTTATGAATTGTGTACTTATTCAATCAAATTTGAAGACATAAGCTTTGAAACTGAATAATTTTAATGACATTTTAACATGGGTGCACGGAATATTTTTAATATGTTGGTTATCCACCATGGGTGCACGTATTCACCGCAGTTTCTGCCCAAGTATGTATTCACCTGCATTCTTAGATTATTTGGTTCAACAAATTTCCAATGCAAGTTTACTTACAGGTATTCCGGCACTCGTGGATATACCTGGCCAGCTGGCAACTGATTGAACATTCTTATTATACAGTAAGTTATAAGAGGAAACACATCTTACCTGTCGGCCACTTATGGGATTCGAACCCAAAAGTTTTCTTACCGATACCGTGAATCGAACCCAGTACGCCTGGCATACCTAGACCAGACTCGCGCCAGCCTATCTAATAGACCACATCGGCGCTAAGATATTTCAACATGGGTGCACGGATTGGCTGTAAATTCAAACACAATATATTTTTGAGTTAGATATGATAGGTATTTGAAATGCAATATTGGTCAATTGAAAAACATTTAAGGAAAAACAAATCAACGTGTACATTTGACAATGTTGATTCATTATTTTTATTTACACTGTTTCCGTCGCACGACATAACTTGATTCATTTAATTCCTAAAATTCACTAACCGTTTTCCTATTTCCGAGATATTGATCAGATCTTATCAGATAAATATACGATTGCAAAAACCTTTTTTTTAAAATAATAAATAAATAAATTTATTATTTCAAGATATAATAGAAATATTTCTTTTCCAGGAATGAAAAACTGACTTTGGTTTAGTTAAGATTTGTAAAAACGCTTTTTAAAAATTTGCAAAAAGTCCAATATTTGATTAAAACGCAGTGAATCCATGCACCCATAGTGAAAAACCATGTATATAACCAGGGCCGGATTAAGCCATCGGGGGCTCGGGGCAATTTTTCTCGGGGGGCCCCTATGATTCGATTTTTTCAAATGCTATCCCAGAGAATACAAAACATTTCAAACGTGTTAAAAAAATAGATATGAGTCCAGTATGCTGTCTTCAAATAGCCATGTTGTCTGCCTAGAAGATAGTTATTGGTACCTTAAAATAAAAATTGTCAATTAATCACGTGCAAACATCGTGGAAGAATTATTAAATTTAAAAAAGAAATGAATGCTCTGATATGTGCTGAAAAATGCAAAATTTATTTCTCATTTTTGTTTCATTAGGAAATATTTACCTCATGACAGTTGGGAAGTACTTATCATAAAGATTTAAAACATAGAAGGCAAAATTCAAAAAAATAAACAAAAAAATTAAACTCAAATTCCATATAGATATAGATATAAGAGTTTAAGAATTCAAGAATAAAAATGAGGTTATATTCCGAACCACAATTCAGTGTCTCAAATCTAAATCATAGTTTCAAATCAAGTTTTGAGAAAAAAATATGAATTAAGTTTAAAAAAAAAGATTCAAAGTTACATTCAGAGCCAAAGCAGAAATTTAACCACATGTGAACTTCAAATTCATATCTTTGAAACACAAAAAAAAACGTTTAAGATTAGGTTTATGAATACGATTCTCATCAGATATAAAAATTGGTTATCAAATTGTTTTTCTAAATGTGACAAAAAATTTATTGGATGCCCTCAAAGCTCAAGAGGTATAAGTGCAAAAATGATCGATTGAAAATAAAATCGGAAAAGAGATTAAATGTTTAAATCACAGAATCAGTTATCATTGAAAAGAGGAATCCAAATCAGTTTATTACCTTAAACAAAGATCCTGAGTTCTCAAAATTCAGAAAAACCATGAAACTGAACTTCAGTAACTGAAGGAACATCACAAGACTTGAAAATCTCAGTGAATTGAATCTGAGTAAAGATAACATTAAAAACATAGAAATATTCATGTAAAGAAAATCACTCAATGATATTGGCAACTCAACTATTAGATCGTTTTTATGATATTTTGAGAATGATCATTTGGAAAATGATATACTACATTCAGGATATTTACTTCAGTAGCTGATAAAATTTTGGGTTAAATCAGTTGGAAATGTTCCAATACGAATTTTAAGTCTAAGGCAGAACTTTGGATGGAAATTCAATAAAGAAACTCTGTACTTTCGATCGGTCCAATTTAAGCAACTTTTTAAAGCATTTATATTCAAAAATAGGAAGGATAAACGGTTAAGAATTTATAAACCAACGGAAGGTTCAATAATAATGATTTATATAAAGATCTTTATTTAATGATAATGATTGAAAAGTGAAGTTTTATGATAATGCACGGTATTAACCCGGATAATGCAATACCACAATTTTATTATTTTCAGCCCGCAAAATGCGGGAGAACTTCTTCACTACTTACTCTAGGGGGCTCCCTTAACTTGAAAAACTTCTAGATATTATTTCACGGAGGCCCCTTGTTGTTATATTTAAAGTTTTCATTCCGATTTTCTAGTTTTGATCTCTTTCCATAGATTTGTAGAAATTTAAGTAGTATGATTTATGTAATGTAAATCTTTTTTCCCTCGGGGGCCCCCCTAAACCGGGGGGCCCGGGGCAATTGCCCCCTTTGCCCCCCTGCCCTTAATCCGGCCTTGTATATAACACAAGTTTTCATTTCATTCTATAAAAGTCTTTATTCTCTACCTTTGGCATGAACAAAAATGGTTTTGGATGAATGGCGGTGAATTGCGAGTAGAGCAATTGCTTTACTTATAGAACAAGTATGCTTCAAAACCTACAATATCAGGTATAATTTATAGGCAACTTGTTGAAAAATTTCAGAGCGATGGATGCTAGAAAATATCTAATAAAACAAAATTGAAGTGAAACCGTGCACCCATGGTCAATACCCATAGCCATCTAACATGATTTTATAATTGAATTGATAATGTGTTTTCATTTCTTGATAATTATTTGAAATATTCATTTTATGACATACACGCATTCGTCAACTATGCCAAAGTGAGGTGATTCCGTGCACCCATGGTGAAAAATATTTCCATTTTATGACAAAAATGTTATCGAATAAATAACAAAATAATTTCAAAAGAAAAAAGTTGAAAATACTATGATATAAAAAATTTCCCCTTTACCAGTCATTTTGACTGGTCACGGTCCGAATAGGTATATTCAATTTGCCGGTCCTTCTAGTGTTAAATAATTAACTTATGTCTCACTTGAATGTAGATCGATATTCACAAAATGAACATCAAATTAAAACAAAAAAATGAATTTAACATTGCCCAATGTTTGAGATCGTTTGACTGATTTATGTACAAGACAGGGCCAGCCTAATTTTTATCTATGACATTTTTGGTCAAAAATCCATGAATGATAAAAATAAAAATAAATAAAAATACTATAAATAAAAATACTCTTTGATTATTCATTGTTAAGTTCTTTTACTTAAATTGTTTTTCGTGTTAAATAAATAGAAACTTTTGAAAATACAGGTTTGTCCGGATTTTCAATACAAAATTTGGAACAGTCCGATCCGGCCCGGGTGCCTGGATTTCATTAAAAACATCCCGAAGTTTGCCCAGATTTATTCACTTTATTTTGCAAATCAAACTAAAAAAAAACAAATTGTGTTGTACAAATTACAAATCATAAAAGGTTTTTTAAGCCTAAAAAAAGATTTAAATTCTGTCGATACATTTTGATGATAAAAATTATTTTTCAATTTTTTTTTGATAAATTTTTGGGTTTTGACAAAATTTGCCGGATATTACCTGGATTTTTGGTCTTCAATTTCGAAAACAAGTGCCTGAATTTTGCCAGGTTTTTGTATAAAATTTCCGGGATTTGCCTGGCCGGCTACATGCAGAAAAAGTTCTGGTAGCCTTATCCTAAAATCTTCGAAATGGTGTTTTGATTAGAATAAAGAATTTTTTAGTTACAAAATGGACAATAATGGATGAAATCTTAAAACTTGTATCAGAACCTGGTGAACTTAGCTTAAGGGGGGGGGGTAGGGTATAACGGGTATAAAAAAACACCATTTTCACGATTTTTTTCTGGATCTATCGTTCAAACAAATGTATTCACATTTTTTGCATTATACAAAGCATTGTTAAAAGAACATTTAGTAATTTTTTCGTAGAAAAATATTGAAAAATGAGCCGGTGACGGAGCATTTTCGAGGATGCCTTTTAGAAAACAGGATTTGCGGTGGACACTGTATCTCAGCACAGAATCATCTGAAGTCAAAAAATCAGAGCAAAATATTTTTTATAGATGTTTTTCTGGACCCCAACGTTTTTATTTAACTTAAAAATATTTTTATGAAATTTTTGTGGCTGTTTGAAGTAAAAACTACGATTTTTTACTTAAAAATCCGCCATTTTTCACCTGTAAAATCTCCCCAAAGTAAAAAAATCAAAAAAGAAAAACGTTGGGGTCTGGTATTTTATATGTAGAAAATATGTTCCAAATTTGAAAAGAATCGGATAAGTAGTTTTCAAATGACGATGTCCACGGACTTTAAAAATGTGCTTTCGAGAAAAACGCGTTTGAAGTTTCTGCTCTTGCTTTCTTGCAGTATTAGATAGGAGGAGATAAAGGCCTATAACTTCTACAGTTTTGCTTCAATTGACTTGAAAATTTGACACAACATTCTTGAAATGTTTTACAATAAGAAAATAAAAAAATAAAAAAATCGATTTTTTGAAAATGTTAGACCCTACCCCCCCCTTAAGGTTGCCAAAAGTTCTCCCGCGCGTATCCGGGATACGTTTAATTATAAACCAAAATCTGGGTAATATCCAGACAAATTTTACAAAAATTCAGAAACTATAAGACAAAAATTGAAAGAAAAACATTTGAACAATTTTTTTTATTGAAAAACAATTCTCAAAAAATCGCTAATTTCAACTAAATTTGCTAAAAAAATTTCATATATGGACAGAAAAAAATTGAAATAAAAAAAAAAATTATTATTTCGAATGATTTTGAATAACTTCGGGGAAAATCCTGGACTATCAACGAAATTCGGGAAACCGAGACCGAGCCTTCCCCATGAAAAAAAAAAAATCCGGACAAGTCCGGTTAAAACCGGGTTATCTGGCAACTCTTATTTTGCATGTTTAGTTGAAACTCGCACTATTTTTTTTAGAAAGCTCTCAATTTTAAAGAAAAACTAATACTTTGCTTAAATCAAAAAAGCTAAATTCATCAATCTCTTGAACAAGTTCAAAGATTTTAACTATCAATGTTCAAAAGTAAAAATAATAGATTAAAATTTTGCGATTTAAATCGGATTTACCACCAGATTCGATACCAGTTAGAGATTTTAGTATTACATTTTGGCATTTGAAAAAACTGTTTAATAATGTTGAACAACACGTCAAAATAAAAAGAATTCCCTGCAATCTCTTTAAGAAATGATATATGTTTTTTTTATCATCGAATACTTTTAGTTAAAAATCAATTCCTGTGCAAACATTTTTTTCCAACAGAAAACCTGAACTCAAATTTTACTTAATTTTTGTTATTTTCAGCGGAATTGTGCAAATGAGCTGATTTTGGATAAAATTATGAAATTTATTTTATATTTGAACTGTCAATCAGAATTATAAGTATTTGAACGCTTTCAATTTGAATTACTCACCGAAATAGTAAACTTAATTATTTTGTTTTGATTATGGAACTCATTTACGAGCAGAATCAGGATCTGAATTTTGAACAGTAATTCTGAATCTAAATTTCGAACAGGATTTCAAAATTTGAATTTTTAATTTGTTTCGAATTTTGGATTTTAACTCTATTTCAGAATTTCAATACGTTTTCTGAAATTTACAAAAAAAAACCGTTTCTGAATTTAGATTTCAGTTTTGAATTAATATTCAAAAAAATCAAAAAGAATTTAAATTTGGTTCAGTGCCCATGATCATAAATCCATAATTAGAACTACGATATTTAGGTTTCAATGTTGGTTCTTTATTTCATTTATGAATTTCTATTCCGACTTGAAAATCTAAATAAAAAGAATTTCAAATGATGTACTATCTGTACCGTCATTTTAAAGCTTTGTTATGTAAGAATTTGCCATAAGAAAAAAGTTCGAGAATTACGAATCTGCCCATGAAACAAAAACTCAGGATGGTTACTATTTTTTTTCACATTCGGAAATGTATTATCTAAATATTGAAAATGCGTATGAGTTTTAAAAACCATGAATCAATTAAAACGACGATTTCAAGTAAAGCTTTTTATTTTAATTTTTGATTATAATTCGAACCGAAAAACCCCCTTGGGGGCGTTGAGAGTTTTCAAGGGGAAGGTGACCTCAATTTTGAAATTTGAGGGGCGTTGGAAGGGCTCAGGGGGGCGGTGAGGTCATAATTAACTAATCACGAAACAACGTAGATTTGAAATAACAATGAGTAAGTTCGATACAAAACAATGAAATCACGTTCAGAAAAAATTCATCTGATTCGAGACTGAAATTTCTATGATTTTACAGAGCTGCTAGTAAGTTTTGTTCAAGTATCTCAATTTTTTTTTTCTTAAAATGTATCTTAAACAATTTTTTCTTAAATTGTCATAGATTTTGTACACACACTTCATGTTGATCTTGTTTTGTAAGATTATTTTGGGATATAGTATATCCCAGATTAATTTTAGTCTGCTAAACAGGAAAATATTAAAAAAAAATCTGTCACAAAAGGCGTCATCTGTGATTCGGTGATGGATTATTTAGAAAAAATATATGAAAGATTTTTTTTTAGGTAAGAGAATTTTTATTGTAAGTTCTTATTTGTTCATCTTTATTTCAGTCGATTTAAAAAATCAATTTTGCCATTTGCCATTGATAAACTTTTAATCTGTTCGGTTATCACTAACAATTGCCGGAGTTTAGTCATTAGAATCTAATTTAAATTTTAAGACTTGTGAATGTTGCATGACTTTGAACAGGACTCAAATTCAGATATCAAGAAATAATAGGGGAGAGTGGGGTCCCACGATACCCCCCATGGGGAAACGTGGGCCACTTTTAATATCTCAGATGTGTGTTGAGATAAAAATCTCAAACCAACTGTCATCGTCGTCGCTTTGCGTGAGCATATATTCCTACATGTTGTTGACTGAAATTCGCATCATATGCTTCTTTTATTTTTCAAGCAAAAAAAAGTTTGAAAAATTTACTTATATAATTAAAAAAACACCCGCTAATTTCATCGATGGAGAACCTAAAGTGCATAACAAAAATATGCTCATACGCTTATGATCTTAGTTTTGTCATGATCTTTCACATGGAAAAGGAATTTTTGATGAAACATCAATAAGTCACACAAACGCAACCAATTTGCAAGTCATAGCTTGTGGGGAATCGTGGGCCACACATCTTGAATCACATTTATTTTTATGTTTTTATACACATTCAGATCTTAAAATACGTTTTACCTATCTGTAAAGTTTTCTTATGCCAAATGAAGAGTTATGAAAAATATTTTGTCCATCCTATATAAGAAATTTTGCCAAAACGTTCGCGAGCCAGGTTTCGGAATCTATTCGATCATACACAGCTCTAGTTTTTATTTCATCATCTGAAATTGCTTCAAAATAACGAAATGAATAAGGAAATCACAGTTTTGGGTCAACTCACAAACTTTACATGTTATTTGGTCAATTTGGATTTGGTGGCCCACGATTCCCCACCATTTTTCAAAATCCAAAAAATATTGCTTTCTTTCAAACAGTCAGAAATTGGGGAAAATAGCTTATTAAAAATTTAAAAAAAATACCTTATGTTACCTTGAAAATGTAGAAAACCATACCATTTTTTATTTTTATTTTATCTTTTATTATAAAGAAGTTATGGAACAACGAAAAAAAGTGGCCCATGATTCCCCACTCTCCCATACTATTTTTTTCATCATTTCACTGGTTTGATTAAAATAAGTTTGTGTTCAATAATGCAAATTAATGATGGATATATAAATTTGATTTCAAAAATTATGAGATATACGATTTTATATCAAAACAAACTAATCAATCAAATTAAGCTACTGCCCAGAAAACTTTACATAGAATTAAGTATTTACTGGAAGTTTGAAGCAATATGAGGCCCTTGGAGCCGAAAGGATATATGTTCATAAATGCTAATTTCGAAAAAAACGCTTTTAAGTAGTTATGTTTGGTAATTTTCCATGTTTTTTCGAAAATGTGCATTAAAATTGCATTAGTTTGAAATATGAAGAATCGTCTAAAATAAAATAAAAATTATCGAATTATCAGCGGAAGTCGTGCCTACTATGGACTCCACAAGCAACTGCGGTCGAGAAGACTTAGCCCTCGCACGAAGTGTAACCTGTATATGACGCTCATTAGACCGGTTGTTCTCTACGGGCACGAGACATGGATATTGCTCGAGGAGGACCTGCGTACACTCGGAGTATTCGAGCGACGAGTGTTAAGAACCATCATTGGCGGCGTACAGGAGAACGGAGTGTGGAGCGAAGGATGAACCACGAGCTCACGCGACTCTACGGCGAACCCAGTATCCAGAAAGTGGTGAAGGCTGGCCGGATACGCTGGGCGGGACATGTTGCGAGAATGCCGGATGACTGTCCTGCAAAACAGGTGTTCGCCACGAATCCGGTAGGAACAAGACGAGCGGGGGCGCAACGAGCGAGGTGGTTAGACCAAGTGGAGCGTGATCTGGCGAACGTGGGGTGCCCGAGAAATTGGAGAACGGTTGCCATGGACCGAGTGAATTTTAGGAATTATGTTCGTCAAGTTATGTCGTGAGACGGAATACTATGTAAATAAAATAAAATAATAAAATAAAAATCGAATTGGTTGATGCCTAAAGAGCGTTTAAATGTATATGTTTAAATTTAAAAAAAATATAAAAATCGAACATTTTTACACTTAAAATTCCCCTACCTTTTTGGCTCTGAGGGCCTCATATAAATTTAAATGAATTATGAGTTAAGTCTTACAACTTATTACAACATGTAGCCAAAAGCCAATGGTGTTATAACGATCCAAATTATCATTTTTTTAAGATTTCTAAAAATTTTGAAAAAGGGGGCGGTGAGTAGAAAAAGTTTGAAAACCACTGCTCTACAGTAAGTGAAAGCTCATTTAAAAATTATTATTCAGAAATGAATTACTTGTAACAAGTGAGAAAATTTTGAAAATCTTTAGTTCGATTCAAAACCTAGGATTAGTTTTCGATGTTTTGATATCAGTTCTGAGCCATGATTGTTACTCTCGAATAACCTAACTCCATCATCCAAATTTTATTCAGAATTTCGAATGACCTGGCTCTGGAATAAACAAATACTTGGTGGTGCCCCTGGGCAAACCTAGTTCAAACTCGAAATAGACAAATAAACTATCAGTTTCGTGAAACTTATGAAACAGATGATTAATTTTTATTAGGGCTATTCCGCCGCCCGAAGGCAGGTTTATATTCCTGAGAAAATAATTAGTTCTCCAACCAGCGGCTTCGGATTTGTCGAGTTCAAATAATCCCATTATGCATTGTTAGGACTCTTGTTACCTATAGTTTTTTTTTTAATATTCAAGAAAAATTTTCCGGACTCCAAGAATTTTTTTGTAGTTTTTTGTTCTTTGGAGAAAAAAAAACAATTTCTTTTCCGTTATTAAATGAGAACTTATGAAATTTCAGAGATTTCAAATTTGGGTTTGGGATCCATAACAAAACCGTGTATATTAAAAAGACCAACAGTTGAAAGAAAAGTGAAAAAAGAAGAGAGAAGAGAGAAGAGAGAAGAGAGAAGAGAGAAGAAGAGAAGAAGAGAGAAGAGAGAAGAGAGAGAGA
>NC_073693.1:352760608-352811213 GCF_029784155.1 Uranotaenia lowii | reverse complement strand
TCCTAAAGACTCGTCACGTTGTTACCGAAACAACTTACCGCTATCCACTGGTCGTTTTTGAAAGATTTCATTCCCCTTCCAAAAACAATAGAAAAGTGATCATGACCACTAAATCGGGCATCGTATTTCCAAACAGGTTCCACGAGTTTACGAAATTCGTGAGTCAGAGTCGTCATCTCCCGGAACCACGTAAAGGAGAAACTACCATCAGAACATTTTTTTCAATTAGTTCATCAACCAAATAGTATATTCTCTTCTCGAATCGAATTTCAAGGCACGGCGAGCTACCTCGTCACCTCCGTTTGTTACTTTGGCAAGATTCATAACACATTCCACGTTTATTCCCTAAGCCTGAAGCTTTTGACTCTCAGCTCGAACCTAGTTAAACAAGGCTTACCAGATAGTTTCAGAAAAAACGGGACATCGTCGAAAAAAGCGGGACCTTTTGGAAACTCTTCAAAACCTAATTTTTATGACCATTCAATACATATGTATAAGTTAGTTAAAATAGTTCATAGAAAGTAATAAAATGTCGATAAATGAAATTTGTTTTGAAAATTGAATTTACAAGAAAACTTCCATGCCATCTTTTAAACTGCGAACACACAAGTTGAAAATGTTGTGCACGGTTAATTTTTGTCTCGATTTCCAGCAAAAAAAAATTGCTGGAAACGTAAAGCAATCCATTTTTTAGCTGGAAACCAGCAAACTTTCTTTGTCTTGATGATTTTTCCAGCACTTGATCTGAATTGCTGAAAAACCAGCAATCGATCTGACTAACTCGATTTTTTTTTGTTTTTGCTAGTAATTTTTCGTTTCACGCGAAAAGTGTCTGCTTGTCGTTTGTCGGCGGTGATGGCGTTGCAATTTCTGCCATATTCCATCAATGAAGCAAGGTAAATTTCAAGAGCAGAATAGTTCAGTTTTTCGTAAAAGAAACTATGAGTTATTAATTTCATTTCAGATGGAGAACGATGATCAAGACTTGGCTAGATATTAATTTATTTTGATGTAAAATTTAAGTAGGTAAATGTTACTTTGTAAAAATGAACAAACTATTTTCTATTTATAAATAGGTATGACTGCGAGCCATGGGGGTTGAATATTGAAATTTAAATTGCAAATTTAGTTAGAATCCAAAGATTTTTTTCCTTAACTTTACACTCAAAGGATTTTTTAAGGATTCCGGAGAATCATCTGGAGCCACCCTCTTTTGGAAGCAACTTAAAGAATATTTTCTTTTAAAGAAAAATATTTACCTCGCTAGAAAGTGCTCTAAGAACGCTTGACTAAACCAGATTGTTTAGGTGATGCTAAGAAAAGTTCACCAGATTGCCCGGTTTTATCAGGACTTGCTCTGATATTTGGCACATAATTAAGAAAAAGTTCGGTCCGGCCCGGTTGCCCGGATTTCGTATAAAAAAGCCTGGATTTTGCCCAGATTTATTCACTTTATTTCGGAAATTGAACAAAAAACTTAGATTGAGTTATTATAAATTTTTATTTTTGCGATCTATATGAGCAAGTTTTATCTGAATAATCATGAATCGATTTTTGGGAAACCTAAAGTACGACTAAAATCTGCTGATGTGTTTTGAAGAAAAAAAAATTATTTTCCAGTGTGTTATTTTGGTTGATTATTGAATAATCCCGAGATTTTGATCAAATATGCATGATAATGTCCAGATTTTAGGTTGAAAATTTTGAAATCCATTGCTCGGATTTTACAAGGTTTTTATATAAAAATGCCCGGATTAGCTCGTTTCGGATAAGTCTGGAAAATATTCTAGCAACCTTAAATGCTAAGAACTAAACGAGTTATTTAATCTTGTCTTTAGTTAACTTTGAAAAATGCTGATTATTTTGAAAAAGGATAACACAAAAAACATTATATTTGAATGATTTTCTGTGTTGAACCAATGAGTTTATATTGAGGCTATATTTAGGTTTTTCCAGTGTTAGTCAGTAAAACATCATAAAAGTGTTATTTAATTTTTCAACTTTATCGGTGAATGTCATTTTCCTCGAGGAAAAACATTTCTAGTTTTGTAAATATCTTCATAGTAGTTTAGTTCATATATCAGTCGTCTTAAAACGTGTTAGGTTCAAATCTTCTGATCTCATTCGAAAGATAATGAGCAATAGCTATTTTGGAGGTATTTTGTCCAGAAATAATGTTTTAGTTTTGTACCTTAAACTTAACCTAACGTTACAACATTTTCAAAAAATCGCACTTAATATTCAAAGCCGATCATCTCGGGATAGGGTGGACCAAATTTCAAAATTTGAGTTGCATTAGAATCCTTTTTCTTTACTTCTCAAAACACAATAAAAAAATTTTGTGCAAAAATTTTAGAATGTACTTTTAATTAATAAAATAGACACTTAAGTTATCGTTCAGAAGTTTGGGATCACCCCTTAGCATAGTTTATCGGCCAAAAGTTTGGGATCATTCTTTTAAAAAAATGCAAATTTATCTCATTCATATCTTTCTCATCTATCATCGTATTGCAGATCTGAAGGGTTCATTTGGAAACTTAGGAATTGTTGTTTTATTTTTCATAAATTCATTCAAAAAATATATTTTAAAGTGATATGGAATAAAATTTCGCTTAGTAGGGTTTTTGAGTTGTTACGAGGAATGTTTCTATGAATATTTGGTACATTTTTCACATAACTCTAGAGCTAATTGAGCAAATGGAAACAAATTTAATATGGGAGGGCATTTGGATACGATAAATGGCTATATGCTTATTCGAGAATCCTTTCTTCTTCAATTGATGATAAAGTTAGGGAAGAGGGGAGCTCTCATCAAATTGTTTAGCACAAACCAAGAACTTATCAAACAAATGGAATCAAATATGACATTGGTAATCATTTGGGGTCGAGTAATTGTTCTATGATTATTTAAAACACCATCTTTTTTATAATGAGTACATAGGAAATGGGAAAGGGGTCCAATACAATTTTCTTGGTATAGAAGAAATTAAGCAAAAAAAATCAAATTTGACATAGGGAGGTATTTGAGTACAAAACCCTTCTGTCTTGCAGTGTGGTGAGGAAGGGACAGAGGGGATTCCATAGAAATGTTAGTGTATTACTTGAAACTTATCAACCAATATAAACAAATTTAATATGAGAGTTTTTGAATACGAAAAAATGGGATCCCTACATCCTTCCAGCATTTACGGATGGGAATGGGAGAGGAAGACTTCCATACAAGTTTTTTGGTATAAACCGAGCTTTTATGATACCTACAAAAACAAAATTCAAATAATTTCTTAAATTTCATTTATTTTTGGAATGTGTTGCAACGCACACCGGGTCAGCAAGTCATAGATAAATAAAAAAAGATTATAAAAAAAATATGACAGGATTTGAAAATGATCGATGAGAGATTTTATAACAAGCGGTTTCACCCCCCTTTTGACAACTCGGAGCCTGATCTTTCTTCTAACGACTTTAGATCTAAGCAATTCTTGGAATGACTTAGAGTTTTACAGTCTTTCTATTTGGCGACTCAAGGCATGACCGCTACCCTAACTCTAAATTCGACTTTTCATCGTGGTCAAAGTCTCGAGGTTTGTCACTTCTGCTTGTCTTGTGTCGGTCAAGAACTGATTATTCAGGAGTCGTGGCTGTCATAAAACTGGTTGGACTTTACGTAACGGCTCAGATGACTCCCGATGAAGATGACACCCTACGCCACTCTTCCGACGTTTGAGCTATTCTAACTTATTTCCTAGGATCGTCACTGCAAACAAAGTGTATAGTTTTATCCCACTGCTTCGATATTCGGAAAACGACACTTCTCAGATACTATGTAAAATTGAACGCTTTTTCGCTTGAAGCCCTTCATCAAAGTCTTTACAGTGTCATCCGCTACCAATGTCTAAGTTTTTTTCTAATTTTATTTACATGTCCTTATCATTCTTGCTCTTCCGAAGTTCCCGCTTCATTATTGTCAACCAGGCGCAGCTACGGACAGTTTGGCGGGTTTATGTCCTTTGGGACAAAACAGACAAAATTGGCCTCATACCACTCCAGGAAACTTTTAGGAATATTGGCATGATGCCAAATCTGGCCAAAATAGCGGAGCTTCGTCATACTGCTACAAGAACGGCAGAAAGCGCTTCCCAAGGCACTCAGATTTGTAGATCTCGCCATTTACTGTGCCCTTTGTCACGAAAGGCTCACTCCTTAGTCCGCAGGAGCAGATGGCCTGCCAAACGAGATGTTTGGAGGCGAACTTCGAATTTTCTTCTTCTGAAATTGGTCGTCCACATCGAACTGGCTCTTGTCGGTGAAAAACTCCAACCTCGGAATTTGCTTTAAATCGGCTTTTATACACGTTTCGTCGTCAATCACACAGCAGTCATATTTTGAGAGCATCTTCTCGTAGAGCTTCCGTTCCCGAGTTTTAGCCGTCAATTATTGCCGCTTATCGCGGTTTGGGAAGTTATGTACCTTGTATGGAATTCTGGACGTAGCTCTGCCACATGCCAATCTTTTTAGCCAGATCACGGCCATTCACCTCCATATTTGTTGAATCGAAAACACGACTTCGAGTTTGACAGCATGTAAACAATACACATCAATGAGAAAGTGTGCAAAACTGGGTTGATTTTTACCCAATGGTAAAAAAGTTATGTCCTGTTGAATGTATCGCAATAATTTTGTGTCCGCCCCTTAAACCAAGGTTGGATCTTTTCAAACCCTGATAGGTTGTATTTTACAAAAGATTTACAAGTCTTATTGCAATCCCGAATTTTGATTTGAAATCTTTTTCGGGGAAAAAGTTCAAACTTCATTTTCCATCACTGTGATATCAAAGAAACTCTACAACTTCGACGGAATTGTTACGCAACTAATGGCTTCGACAAACGTAATGCGCAATAACAGACGTTCTCGGTCTTTAAACGCCATCAGTTTGAATGCCACAAAGAGTGTCGACAATTATCGTCAAATAAACGTTTGTGGACATTTTTTTTGCTTCATTTGCTAGAAATTCTGTCCAGTTTTCTTTGTCCGTCTTCAAGATGCTTGAATTGGCGTTTTCAGCTCGATGGCTAGTAAATGGGTTCAAAGCGTTTAAAAGTTGTTTCTTTAATCTTATTACACAGTGAAAATTGTTGACTTCTTTCAAACTGTTCTGCCACAATCGTCTCGGTAAAAAATCCACACACAAAATTCCCGCAACAATTACTTTCCAAAGAATGGAGCTCATTAACGAATCCGGGTGTCCCCGGTTGATCCTTCCCGAATAGCAGTAGTAACAGCACCACAACCATACTCTCTATCTTTTTCTCATCCCTATAGCCTCAACTAAGAATAAAAAACATGTTCAATATGGGCTTCCTTTTTTTTCTTGTTTATTTTTCCTTTCCAGAAAGTGACCCAGGAACGTCTCCAGCGGCCTCACAAAACGAACTAATGCACCAAATAAAGAAGCACCAGGCAGCGGAGGAAGACGTGTAAGCTAAAGAGAAGGAAGAAACCTACGTTCCTGTCACTCACTAATTCAGAAGCCAAAAAGCAGAAATAGGGAATTCAGTTGCCCCCCCCCCATTTTCAAACGGAAACGGAAGGGGTGTGCCAATGGGTGGTGGGTCACCTTGTGCTAGTGCGGCTCCATAAATGTGTGTTGTATTGTGGGATCCTTTGAAGTGCTTGTGCGGTGTATGAAGGAACCAGGAGGCGGGGTCACACCGATTCGCGGCTGCCGGCTGCCCTCTTCTTAAGTGAACGGAAACCAAGAAAGGATAATAAAGGCGCTGAGGGAGTGAAACCCAAGAAAAAAAGTCAAAGTCTCCTATCCTCCACCTTCTATTTTGATCGGGGCCAACCGAAGGAAGTGGCAAATTACAGGGCAGAAGTGAATTCCCGGATGGGTTTTGTGTCGGTCGGCCTGGCTCCCGGGGATGAGATTCTTTTGAAAACGGAAGCATATTAACGGATGCCGGAAAGTCGTCGCTGCCAAGAAGTAAAAATCTCCGGCATTCGCTTTTTCCTTCTTCTTTTTTCGTGTCGTCGTCGTTATTGCCGTCGACTTTTTTTTTCGTCGCCCTCGGTCTCAGCAAGCCAAGCCGTGTGGATAGTGTCAAAGTTGTGGGGAAAAATTACAGAGTGTCAGTGGCACGAGGAAAATTGAGGGAAAATAATGTTGATTTATAACAATTTCATCGCTATTGAGATCGCCGGTGCCAAAGGAAGAGAAACATAGAGATTTTGACCCGGCCATCATCCCATCATTCATCGTCAAGCACCCGGAGCAACGGTGGAGCAATCATGAGCCGGGAAAATCTTCCGCCATCCTGGGAAAAGCGGCGGCACATGGGCTAGATAATACACAAGTGACAAGCAGCAGCCAGTCAGTCAGTTAGTGACTCGTGCGTCCGTCTGAAGAAGTCTGAGCAAAAAAAAAAATAAAAAATACACAATATAAAAAGTAAATCAAGCAAAAGTTTGTCCGGCAACTTACCGAGACCGACAGGAGAAAAAAAAACTTGGGTTTGTAGCTCCGGAGAAGAAAATTTGTTCGGGAAAGAAAGTATCTTCCACTTTACTGTATATCTGGTACATCGTGTATCTGTGGGTGTTTAGCTGTGAATGTAATTTAATGTTAATGTGTTTGGTGAAAATTTGAAGATTTTGCACAAAAAAAAAGTTAGAAACGACTGTGTTAATTAGCACAAAGAAGAATTCGATAAGTTTTCAAAGCAGAAACTTGTTCAACAATCGCAAAGAAAATCGGGTCTGGGAGTGCTGAACGAAAAATTTCCATCGACTGGGAAACGAACTTCATCATTAGCTAAGGTGGGTCGTCTTTGTTATAGATAGTTTGTTTTAATATTAAATTTATTACGTTACGGAAATAATCTAAAACAGAGAGACGTTCGCTAAAAAAAACAGTTACAAAACTATCAAAATCTTTACTGGACTGACAAAAATTACAACAAATTTTAACAAAAATGATTCAAAAGACAAGAAAAAAATTGAAAAATTTGTAAAAGTCCCAATTGATACGAAATTGAGAAAAAAAACTAAACTGAAACTATGTCAATAAAATATAGAGGTAAAATTGGGACAAAATAGAGACTTCATTGAGACAAAACAGCGACTGATTCTGAAATTGAGACAAAATAGATCACAATTAATTTAATATTAAATGTAAACTTGGTGAATCTAGGCAATAAATTGAAACTTTCAAACGTGGAAGGTAATCTTAAGCTAAGGTTGGCAGAATTTTTCACGCACTCATCCGGGTCGGACAAATCCGGGCAATTCTATCTTAAAACTTGTCACAATCGGGACGTACGATTTCAAAATTTTCAACCCACAATCCAGGCAATATCCGGGCAAATTTGTTAAAAACATCATCAACAATCGAGAAAACAAAAACCATCTGAAACATTTTTTTCACCTAAAAAAAAGCATCAGCGGCGTTTAAGTCATACGCTAGGCTTCTAAAAACCCGTTCAAAATTATTTTGATGAAATTTGCTAAAAAAATCGTTTTTGGACGAAATATCAAAAACTATAATACAACAATATGAGTTTTGTGTAATTTTGCAAATAAAGTAAATAAATCAGAACAAAATTCGGGCTTTATTCATCGAAATCCGCACTTAGATTTGAAATGGAAGAAAATGGGTACTAAATTTGTACATAGTATAAACAGAAATGCTTGAATTCAGCACAAACTATACCCAAGTTGCTTTTGAAACAAAATTTGGAAAAGAATTCGAAAAAAATTGGTTTGAGGTTGGGACAAAATAAAAACAAATTTGAGACCTAATCAAGACGAAATCAAGACAAAATTGAGGCAAAATTAGCAAGAAATTTAGATAAAACTGAGACAAAAATGAAACAAAAATGAGACAAAAATGAGAAAAATAATGAGACAATAACAGGAAAAACGAGACAAAAATGAAACAAAAATCAAACAAAAATGAGACAAAAATGAAATAAAAATTAGACCAGAATAAGGCAAAAATGAGACAAAAATATTAAAAAAATAAGACCCAAATGAAAAAAAAAATTATACAAAAATAAGACTAAAATGAGTCGAAAATAAGACAAAAAAGAGATAAAATCAAGGTAGAATTAGGCTCAAGTGGGTTGATATAAAATAAAGATGAAATTTGTGCCAAATTGAGCCAAAACGGCGACCGTTTTGAAAAAAAAGATTAAAAAAATTAGAAGAAAATAAGATCCAATTCAGACAAAACTGAGGTGAAATCGGGAAACGATTGAGAAGAATTTAGACAAAACTGAGACAGAAATAAGACTCAAGTAAGACAAAATGGAGCTAAATTAGAGATTTCATTGAGACTAGATTGTGCTAAAATTGAGACGAAATTTAACACAATTAAGAAGTCGAGACTAGATAGAGATAAAATGCAGACTAAACTGAGAAAAAATTGATGCTTAATTATTAACAAAGTTGAGATAAAATCGAGACTTATTTGAGACAAAACTAAGACAAAACTTAGAAAATATTTAGACACATTCGGAACAATTTTTGTAACGAAGTGACAGAAAATTAGAAAAAAAAACCGAGACGAAATACAGACGTGTTTTGGACAGAACTGAGACAGGATTGAGGCTTAGACCAAATTAACACTAAATTAAGACTAGATTGAGGTAATTTTCAGACAAAATTGATAAAAAATTCTGACAAAACCGAGGTTGCCATTGAAACAAAATATTTAAAAGAATTCAGACAAAATTGGTTTAAAGTTGAGAAAAAATTAAAAAAAAATGTGAAACCTAATTAAGACAAAATCTAGACAAAATTGAGGCAAAACTAGCAACAAATTGAGATCAAACTGAGACAAAATCGAGACAAAAATTAGACAAAAATGAGACAAAAATGAGACAAAAATGAAATAAAAATGAAACAAAAACGAGCCAAAAATGAGACAAAAAATGAAACCAAGATAAGACCAAAATGAGTCAAAATAACACAAAAAGGGTCAAAATCAAAATTAAATTGGGGTTGTGGGTTGATATAAAATCAAGACGAAATTTGTGTCATATTAAGCCAAAACGGAGAAATAAGATCAAATCCAAGTAAAACTGACACAAAATCGAAGCGAAACCTAGAAACCTTTGAGAAGAACTTAGATAAAATTGGAACAGTATTAAGACTCAAGTAAGGTAAAATTTAGCGAAATAAGAAATTAAATTTAGACTAGACTGAGCTAAAGTTGAGACAAAATTTTACAAAATTTAGACAATATAGAATTCGAGCCACATTGGGACAAAATTGAGACTAAATTGACATAAAACTGAGAAAAAGTCGTGACCAGATAGAGATAGAATTCAGACTAAACTGAGACAATATTGAAGCTTAAATGAAGATTAAATGAAGAATTGAGATAAAATCGAGAATAATTTGAGACAAAGATAAGACTAAATTTAGAAAATATTCAGACACATTCGAGATCAAATTTAGACAAAGCGAAACAAAACTGAAAAAACTAAGATGAAAAAGAGACAAGTTTGAGAGAAAAAGAAAAAGAACTGTTGTTGAGACAAATTTAAGATACATTCCAAACTATATTAAGATTAGATTGAGATAATATTGAAACAACATTTAAAAAAAATGGGAAAAATTGAGACAAAAATTACAAAATTTAAACTCGTTCGAAAAAACTAAATTTTCAGTCAAAATTGATACAACATTGAGACAAGATTGAGATAGAGTTTTTGTAGTAAAAGCTTAGTTGAGCTTAATTTGAGATAAAATCAAAACAAAATTGAGACGACTTTAAAAAAATGTTATACACATTTGTGCAAATTTGAAACAAATTAAAACAAAATTGAAATAAACTTAAGACGAAAATGAGACAACACCTTTTTGAAAATTAGATTAATTTAGGGCAAAATGAAAAAAAAAAATTGGGACGAAGTTGAGATATAAAGTATGAAAACTAAATTCTCTCAAAAATGTCTGAGAGAAAACTGATTTCAATGTGAAAAGCTTAGCACAAAACTGAAGTTTGCAGAATGCAAAGAAAATAGTGAAAAAACCAATATGAAATGGGGGCACAATTTTGACAAAACTGACAAAATTTACCAAATCCCAACAAAACTGAGACAAAATTGAGAAATCATTGTGCCGAAATTTCACAAAAGTTTTACAAAATAGAGACAAGATTGAGCAAAAATGAAGACGACATCAAAAAATTGAGAAATACTTTTGAAAAATATGATAAAATAAAGGCAAAATTGAAACAGATTTGAAAAAAAAAATTGAAAAAGGTCATAAATAAAATTGACACAAAATGAAGTGAAAATTTGAAAAAAAATTTTTTTAGACAGATTTGAAGCTTTCTAAAGTTTTAATCAAGATAATACGAAATAGAATTTAGACACAAACACAACGAAAATTCAGACGATTTAAATAAAAATTCAGAGAGGGCGAGCCCCAAATTTTAGACTTAATAGAGGCGAATCAAAACAAAATTTTGAAAAAATTGAGATTAATTTAAGATTGAATCTAGACATACTTGATTCAGAAAATCGAGAAACTTAAAAAAAAACAATAAAGCTAGAATAAGTAAAGCGAAACTTTCAAAAGAAAAAAAGATCAAATAATTTGCAACCCATTTACCGAAATTGCCAAATTGACAAAATTTACAAATTGATAAAATTGACAAAATTAAAAAATTGAAAAAATTGACAAAATATACATAATTTACAAAATTTACAAAATTGACAAAATTGACAAAATTGACAAAATTGACAAAATTGACAAAATTGACAAAAATGACAAAATCGACAAAATTGACAAAATTGACTAAATTGACAAAATTAACAAAATTGACAAAATTGACAAAATTGACAAAATTGACAAAATTGACAAAATTGACAAAATTGACAAAATTGACAAAATTGACAAAATTGACAAAATTGACAAAATTGACAAAATTGACAAAATTGACAAAATTGACAAAATTGACAAAATTGACAAAATTGACAAAATTGACAAAATTGACAAAATTGACAAAATTGACAAAATTGACAAAACTGACAAAATTGACAAAATTGACAAAATTGACAAAATTGACAAAATTGACAAAATTGACAAAATTGACAAAATTGACAAAATTGACAAATTTGACAAAATTGACAAAATTGACAAAATTGACGAAATTGACGAAATTGACAAAATTGACAAAATTGACAAAATTGACAAAATTGACAAAAATGAAAAAATTGACAAAATTGACAAAATTGACAAAATTGAAAAAATTGACAAAATTGACAAAATTGACAAAATTGACAAAATTGACAAAAATGACAAAATTAATTATATTGAAGTTTTATTACTTTTCAAAATGTTAAAAAATGTTATTGTGTTGTTTCATATCATTTCGGTGGGAAGTGTTCTTACTTAAAACGTTTTTGTAAGTTTTAATCGAGAATGATGTTGAATTGTTTTTGCTGAAATTCTCGAGATTCAAATCTGATGATATAAAATCCTAACGTGAGGCTTTTTTGTATTTTGCAAATTTGTTTTCGAAAAATGTTTTCAACAGAATCTGAACACCTAGCCGGAGGCCGTGGGAGGAAAATACTTGTTATTTTATTATATCAACCTAATTGACTTGTGTGTCGAAGTTGAAGAAATAAAAAATAACATTGCAAAACACAATTGAATCACTTGCTCTCGTCTCGCCTTCCCCTGGAGGCAGTTGTTCATTACGTTGGAGTTGGTTTGAAAGATTTTTTCTCTGCTTCTTCTTTCTTGCCCAAGAGATTTTGTGTAGCAACAGGAAAACCGCTTCCACTTTTGATTGTTTGCTTAGAAGAAAAATTTGCAACGCAAATAGGGGGACGATTTGGAAGGTAAGATGACATTTGCAACATCCGATTATTCTAGCTCAGTTAGGGGGTTTCTCTTCGAAATCAACTATAAGTGTTTTAAGACTATTTAAATTTGGAGGTAATATTTTGGAACAAAATTTTCGATTTGAAAGAAAGGTTGTGTTGTTATTCAGTTTTTGATGTATCACATAACTTCGGCTATATTTTCTAGCAATCCAATTAAACTTTTTAATTTCACCGGACCAAAATAGCTTTATCATTCCATCTAGCTGGACAGCTTTTCGAGTCTCTCTTGCTTTCTTCTTAACTGACTCCAAGCCAAAGCCAAGTCAAGGAATATGTTTATGTAGTCGAGTTTTCCGGGTCCAAGATCATCGTTCTCTACCAGCATTCCTAGTATCGGGGATATGCCTGTGTGATTTTGTGTGTTTATGTTCTGCCAGGTTGAAATCGAGAAAGATCTTAAACCGGAAGACAAAATAAACTTTGACATATAGGGCTTTCTTTCCCGGTTGTTTTGAAAAACATCCAGCCACCACCATCGCCGTTAGGAGCAGTGCCAGTGAAGATAGATTAATCTCTGTTGAAAAGACCTTTCAGCCCTAGGGTGCTTCTAGAATTTAAATTTCTGAATTAGTAGAATTTTTGTAATAGAAAAGTTTACAAATGAATAAATGATCTTTTGAGATGGCTAATTTGTTTGTCAAAACGTCATTTCAAGGAATAGTTCTTCGGATGTCAATATATTTCGTTGGAAAAAAAAATGAATATAAAATCTGAGTAGGTCCCTTGTCTGGCGGCACCTGGATTAAGGCTCAATTAGGCGAATGGCTTCCCGGGAAAATCCCTATCACATTACTCCGGTCCGATGTCTGATATTTTTCTTCCCTCGGCTCGAACCTTTTGGGTCGCAAATTTCTAATCGGCGTCATCTCGGGCGCGCAGCAGCCGGAAGAATGATTCCAAGATGGGAATGTTTTTGGGCTTTTCGGAGCAATTCAAACTAAGGAAGGTAGATGGAAAGGGAAGACGCAAACGATTTTGGGAGAGGTGATTTAATGAAAGGGACGGGTACTGGCAAAAATATTCCGGTATCGTAAAGCTTAGCTATTCAAAGGGTTCTTTCGGGTGAAATTGGTGGAAAATATTCGATAGGAAAAGTTTTATGGGGTTCGGGAAGGCTTTTCTCGGAATAAATCTCGTGTGATTGTAAACCAAAAACTTCTAATTTGAATAGTATCGGTTTTTGAAAACTTTTATTAAATGGCATATCGTGAAGCTTATGCGATTAAACTGAATTCCGGAGCAAAGTTTCAGACCAATTTTTAGTCAAAATGACAAAAATGCCAAACTGACTAAAAAATGACAAAATGACAAAAATGACAAAAATGACAAAAATGACAAAAATGACAAAAATGACAAAAATGACAAAAATGACAAAAATGACAAAAATGACAAAAACGTCAAAAATGACCAAAATGACAAAAATGACAAAAATGACAAAAATGACAAAAATGACAAAAATGACAAAAATGACAAAAATGACAAAAATGACAAAAATGACAAAAATGACAAAAATGACAAAAATGACAAAAATGACAAAAATGACAAAAATGACAAAAATGACAAAAATGACAAAAATGACAAAAATGACAAAAATGACAAAAATGACAAAAATGACAAAAATGACAAAAATGACAAAAATGACAAAAATGACAAAAATTACAAAAATTCCAAAAAAGACAAAAATGACAAAAATGACAAAAATGACAAAAATGACAAAAATGACAAAAATGACAAAAATGACAAAAATGACAAAAATGACAAAAATTTCAAAAATGTCAAAAATGACAAAAATGACAAAAACGTCAAAAATGACAAAAATAACAAAAATGACAAAAATGACAAAAATGACAAAAATGACAAAAATGACAAAAATGACAAAAATGACAAAAGTGACAAAAATGACAAAAATGACAAAAATGACAAAAATGACAAAAATGACAAAAATGACAAAAATGACAAAAATGACAAAAATGACAAAAATGACAAAAATGACAAAAATGACAAAAATGACAAAAATGACAAAAATGACAAAAATGACAAAAATGACAAAAATGACAAAAATGACAAAAATGACAAAAATGACAACAATGACAAAAATTACAGAAATTACTGAAATGACAGAAATTACTGAGATGACCGAAACTTAAATTTTTTTTTCGACAGACAGTTTGAATATAAAAATTTTATCTTATTTGTTTGTCAACTGTTGTTTAAATAAAACATAATATTTCCAACTATTCAAATGATTATTTTACTTACCTTCTCAAAAATCTTTAATACAATTTTTTTTTGCAAAAAAAAAACTGTTTAAAATCATTCCTATCATCGGTTTTCTTTTCTTTTGAGCCAGACAGAAATTAGACTTTATTTTCCTAGAAACGGGTCCTCCATCTTTAAAAAGTTACAAAAGTCCAATAAAACATGTTAGCCACGCTTCAAACGCTTCACCAAATAGCAAAAGTATGATTTTGAACCGTACCGCATTACATCATCTGATTTCGGGTGATAAACTTCTAGGCAGGCAGGACCAGAAAAAAACCATTCTCCATTCGAGAAAGAAGGGAAATGTTTGAAAAGTTTCGTTACTTTTTTGTACGATAGCAGCGGGGGTGCGTACATATTATAATTTTATCAACCAAAGGAAAAAACTTCCACAGAACTTTTTCCAGTGTGGAGGGGGAAATGACTAGGAGAAGAAGGTGGCTGCTTCCGATGGGTTTGGAAAATAGGATAACGACATTTTCCGATGGGAAATGAGTTTCGAGTTCGATAGGAACGAAAATATCCTTGCCCCAGAAATCGCAGAGGAGGAAAAAAATCTAATCCCGTCGAGGAGCTATCTATCGGATATCTTTGGCCCACTCATCGATGTCCTCGAACGAAAGTTATCCTCTTTTACGGTTTGGTTGGTGGGGAGCCTTTTTGGAGGTCCCTCTAGGCCCGTAATCGATATCACACATTATTGAGTGAAACTTTTGGGCACTATCGGGATTTTCTCGTGGGTGTTTATTTTGCCATTTCTCTCGATATTTACTTTGTTCAGTTAATATTGTCCGGAAACATGTCGAACAAATCAAGATAATTTGAGTTATCTGCAACTTACGATTAGGTTGAAGAAACCTCAAGGAGTAAGGGGGGATGAATTCGAACCCCGCTTCTGCTATATTTGGAAAGCAGACGAAACAGAATCTCAAAAATCAACATGGAAAAATCGAGAAACCGAAACCGGGGCCGGGGACGATAACAGGCACTTCACTTTGAACGAGGAACTGATAATGGGAAGATTTTCTCAATGTTTACAACTGGTCCCGGGGTCGCCCTAGATCAGCATTCCGGACAGCAGCTCCAAAAGTCGATTCGCTTCGTTACCATTCGTTCCTTCGTTCGAGATTGACGGGGTGTGTTTGTTGTTGTGTTCAAACCGGGGGCCCAGAGCCTTGACGGATGATGATGATGATGATGGTCCATGGTCATGTCCATTTCGGTCCATCCAAGCTTCCATTTGCCGGAGCCAGCAGACCGAAACCGAGTCCACCATCGTATCGTTTTAGGATTCCGCCGCCGGATGAAGATGAAGAGAGATGGACAAACAAAATAGGATCCCATATGTAAATACATCCGGCTCGCACTAGTTCGACTGTTGGTCAATATTTGCCCAGCTCCATTTATGTATGAATGTCGACGTGAATGTGTGCAGCACGTTTACATGAATGGTTGTTGTTGGAGGGAATTTGATTTCTTCAAATTTGCTTAGTCGACCGATCAACCATTCTCGATTCCCCGGCTCTTTCGGACTTGGTCAAAATGATAAAATCGGAGCCCGCATATCATTTGGTCAAGTCAATTTATGTGTTTTTTTTCCTGTGCTCTCTTCCTCTATGCACTCTGTATGATGAAATCAATCTCCCTGGCTAAGTTTTTTTTGTGTTGATGGATGTTTCGCCGTTGATTGGGACTTCTGGAGAAATGAGTTTAACTTAAATTTCTTTCAATTGGGCGGTTGTTCTCAAATGTTTATCTCGTTTAATGATTTTTTTCCAGTTCTAAGACATTGGAACGATGTTTGTTTTAGACCGCGTGGAAAAATATATATAGAAATCCTCAAATGATGTGTGTGTTTTTTTAAATTTAATTGAAAAAGTGAAAAATTTATAAATGTGGACTTAACAATAATTATTCTTTTTCCTTAATTTCTTAAACAAGCTGTAATTGTTTTTGATCAATTTATTTTAAGACTATGAATTGAAATTTTTTTTATGTCTGTTGGTTTCTAAATGGTTGTTCCCTAACCTAATCAATATATTTATCGTAAAATCAAGACAGTATATTCAAAGGTTTACGATATTTGATTTTTAATAAAATTGATTTATTTTCAGGTTTAAGTAAAAATTTAACTTTTCTGTATAAAAATGGAGAATTCTCAGCTCTGATCCTGAGAATGAACTAATGTCTAAATAATTTATTTTGAATAGATTATGTTAAACATTTCTTCATAACTACCTAAATCTATATATATAAAAATGAATTTCTGTCTGTCTGTCTGTTTCCTATGGACTCCGAAACTACTGAACCGATTCATGTAAAACTTAGTAAGTGAGGGTATTGGAGGCCGGGGTTCCTATTATGGTTTGAGACCCCTCCCAATAACAGTAAGGGGGAAAGGGTCTCCCAAACAAAAGAAACATGTTTGAAAAACTCGAGAACCGATCATTCTAATGGAACCAAATTTGGTATAGGAGTGTATTTGGTTAAAGGAAATGTTCCTAAAATGGTTTGGTACCCCTGCCTCCTTCCAGTGGGCAAATAGAAAGCGGGGAGGTGGGCTTCCATACATTTTTTCTCAAATCTCGAGAACTAATCATGCAAACGAAACCAAACTTGGCATGCGAGGGTATATGGGTAGGAAAAATATTTTAAAGATGATTTGAGACTCTTCCCTCTTTCCAGTGGGAAGATGGAAAAGTGGGAGGGGCTACATTTTTTTTTTTGCAAAATTCGAGAAATAATCAAGCAAATGGAACCAAATTTGACATGGGCGGTTATTTCGGGTACGAGAAATGTTTCTATGATTATTTGGGACTCCCTCTTCGATTCCCTCTTGAGATTCATCTGTCCTTCCACTGGGGGGATAAGAAGGGGAAAGAGGGCCTCTCTTTTATGCATTACTCGAGAACTAATCGATCGAAAAAACCAAATTTATCATGAAAGTACATATATTGGAGTACGAGAAATGTTTTTTTTTATATATTTCGAAACCCCACCCTCTCTTAAACGGAAAGAGGGGACGGAAGAGGGAGGTTTTCATATAATAGTTTTGGATCACTCGAGAACTTATAATTCAAATCAAATAGCAGAGGGTATTTGAGTAAAAAAATGATTGTTCAAGCGTTCCATTTTTCACTGATTCGATAGGAAAAGGGAAGGGGAGCTCCCATACATATTTTTAAGAAACTCAAGCAGAGCTGCAAATTATCAGTGTCAGACAGCCAATATCAGCCAACTTTTATACTGCTTAGCATGTCTAAATATGTCATGCGATACCGATTTTTGGTCAGCGACATAGGCTTACAATGTCATGACCAAGTTGAATGAACGACATCATGCTTGCTATGATTTTTTTCTTCTTACAGCCAACAACTAGATTTTTTCAACTGTTGCGCAACTTAAACGTAAAATCCCTCCCAAAACAGCCAGAAAAAAGAAAGACGATCGTATGTGTGATGCGAGTGGAGTGCAAAAATATTTTCCAATATTGACATTGCTGCCTGCTAGGCTTACCAGATGTCCTACTTTGGTAGGACATGTCCTACTTTTTCGACCATTGTCCTACCGTATTTTTTTACTTTGTGTTTTTTATTATTTCGATTCATTTTTGACGAAATCCTTTTTGGCGCTTTACCATTTCAATGCAGAACTATAATGTTTCACCCAAAGTAAGGTATTTTTCTTTCATCGTGTGATAAAAACCTAACAGTGAAATCTCAGGTATGTCCTTTGTATAACGTTTGTAAAAAATAATTGGCGAAATGCATTTCCACCTTAACTCAACAGCAGAATTGGATTCGCAGCAAGCTTGAGAACGATCGTCGAAAATAAAGTTTGTCAATGATAAAATTTTTAAATTTTTAGTAAAAAATTACTTTCAAAAAAGTTTGTTTTTGAATCACAAACAAACTTTTTAAAAAGTAAGTTTGTTTGCAGTATTTTATTGTTTTCTGTGATGTTTCATCGAAAAAATTCTCGAAGACCGCTTTTTCCTCTCAATCGATTCAGTGAAGACGGTTCTATGACCTCGGAAGGAATCTAAATATGCACGCGAGATAATGGATTTTGCTGGGCCCTTATGATCCGGATCTCATTTAAGATAAGTAGAATTTGTTGAATATTTTGAAATTCTAATGTGTCAAACTTTAAAATTAATCACGAGCAAGAAAAATAGCTGATATTTCATTCTTTATAGCTTCATTGTTGGCAGCAAGGTGTGAAATATTACACTATAGGAGATTACATTGGTGGGCAAACCAGTATTCAAGAAAAGCTTTGATTGCATTCACCTGATTCAGTTGCAAGTTCCTAAATTGAAATAAAGAAGGCCCTAAAGTTTTAGAAAGTTTCAAGCAAGTCTATCATAAATGTTATACAATCGCATTTGAAAATAAGCATATTTTAACGCGTTTTCTGCAGTTGAGATCACTGTCTTAGCGCACTTATAGATTTTTTTTCAAAAAAGTTCCTGTGTAAAAACTATTGTTCACTACTATTTTTATAAATTCTCGTTCCATTCTTTTTGTCCATTTAACTTGACGATGTAAATCAATGTAAACTTTTCTACAATTTGATTGAAAAAATCCAACATTTAGAAAATTGAAGAAATTAATGGACGGATAATTTGATAAATTTCATGATAAAAAATAACCATTTCTCAGACTATATGTAATTTTACTTGACAATTTATTATAGATGAATCGTCTTCTGCGTCATCGTACGTTAACTTCTCTAATTTTCTGCGCGCAGGTTTTGATTATTTTGATGCGTTTTCGATTGGTTTAACATGATTTAATTTTTCCAAAATGCGTGAGCGTGTCATGTCAAAAATGAGGGAAAATTGTAGTCGTGGAGTGATTAGAAAACGGTTGAAAATCAGATATAAAAGAGGAATGAGCATGAATTAGTATTCTTTCAATCCTTTTTCTCCATTTTCCTTTCTATCCATTGACTACTAGGACGTGGCCGGCGCCGTTTTTGATGTGTAAAGAGAGAGCATCAGTTTTGTTCATTGTGAATGTGCTGACAATCCCAGATACCATTCATTTGACCTCTGGACGAAATTGATGGCCTCGTTCAATCACGGAGTAGCAACCATTGGCGATGTGGAATTCGTTCTACTGAGCCACGCCTGCGATCATGGAATTTGAAATGCGTTTCTTTTAATACCGATAAAATACAATTAAAGGTATACGAAGCTTATAATCAACTATTGATTTAGAATATTTTTAATGTTGCATTTCAAGTTCAATGATTTAAGGTGAATGTGAGTAGTCAATCAAGCTTAGCTAAGCTTTTGTAAAAAAAATTGGCGAAATGCATTTTCACCTTAACTCAACAGCAGATTTGATGTTTAGTCCAAATAAGAAGCCAACCATTTAAGTTAAATTTTTATACATCCGAATTTTAACATTTTCATCAAAAAGCAGCCATGTTTGAAGGCAGTACTTTATTTTGCAAAGTTTTTTCTTTATTACTGAGCAATGTTTCGTTTTCCATGTTGGATTAAAAAAAAAACAACATTTCCCTAGCTCAAGCGATGAACTAAATTTCTGTTACTTGACATCAGCATTTCGAAATTACGTTTGTGTGCAATCCGATAAATTGTTTTTTTTTCAGAATGAAAACAGCTCAGAAACGTAAATGAAAACTCACGGAAGCAACTCGATCAAAATAACCATGCTTAATTAAAGGGAAAATGACCATATCGCCAAATGCTAAATCTGCGGAACAAACGTTGATATCGCCATATTTGGGAGTTGCGCTTTGGAAAGGCATATGAATACCGACAAACACAAACAATATCTCAGAAATTCATCTTACTGCAATACAACAACAAGCAAATTTCATGTACAGAGTTCCATTCCTATTTGTTGAAAAATGAAGAGTTGCTAGAAAAAATCGGCTCTTCAGAGAAGTATAAAAATAAATACTTACGAAAATATATTGAATTTAAAAAACAGAATTACATAAAAATGTGAAAAATACATTTTGGATCTTAATTTGCTGTGGAATCATCATATCTTAATACAAATTTGTGTAAAAACTATTTTTTAAATAAATATCACAAAATAAAGCGTCCTACCTTTCGGCTTACTTCAGATTGAAAAACGTCCTACTTTTTCATAGTATTTTAAGAAAAATGTCCTACTTCCCAAAATTTTATTTTGGTAAGCCTATGCCTGACTGACATTGTAGATTGGTCATTCTGGTCAACTGGCAGACGACTTTGATATTCTTTCGATAACATTGACTACATTGACGTTGGTCATGTGAAACGATATTGACTGAAATTTACCAGCCTTGAACTCAAGTGCTAATCTAGTAGATAGTAAGAAATTGGGAAGAGTATTGGGACACCAGAAATATTTCCAAGATGATTTGGTTTCCCTCACGGGTAAGAAAAAAGAAGATTGGTGTCATATGTTTGTTTTGATGAATTCAAGAATTCATCAAATAAATTTAACCAAATTTTACAGGGGAAGGTATACGAGAAATTATCAGGATGGGGGTAGATTAAATAGCGGCATGTTATTCAAACATACGGGAAAATTGTGCTTAAACCGTGTATTTTTTAAGAACCGCATAGCTTTAAAACTATTCAAGCTAAAGAAATCATATTTTACATGAGAGGTTTTTTGAGACTCAAGACCTCTCCTTTTTTCAGAAGAGAAATGGGAAAAACCCAATTCCAAACCCATTTTGGGCCAATCAACTTGTGCACTTAACAGTGAACTAAAAACTTGGGAAAACTTAAAAATAAATTTCAAATAGCTTGTGGCTATTTGTGCTAGGCAATCAAAAAGATTCATAAAAACCCGATTCAACTCGCGACCTTTTGAGCCTGTCGAAAAGCGATCTGAAAACAGTTACAGACCTTTCAACAGGGGATTGTCCATGCAATTACCACCTTAAAAAAATTGGCAAACTCAGTAATAATATGTGCCGGTTTTGTAAAACTGAAGTAGACACTGCAGAGCACCTCATGTGCGACTGTCGATATCTTATGACACATCGACTAAAAGTTCTTAGTATGCGAATCCTAACGCCCGATGATATTTGGAAGATGAAAGTCAGTAAGGTGGTGGGATTCATAAGAAACACCATCCCAAACTGGAATTATGTCTCGATTTCGTCTACCACTGACATCTCAATTAATGATGACAGTACGACGTAATCAGACAAATATATAATTGCGTTACTCCACAATAGATCAAATAAATTGGTTGCAGTGGATTTGCTCATACAAAAAAAGCAGCAGATTGATTTATGTGAGAGTTCAACTTTTTTCCTAAGTAAATGTATAGTTTTGGTGTAATTTTTTGTTGATTTTTTAGGTAAATATTTTTTTGATATTCAAAAAAATAGGGACATTTTCTTAGTGTAAGCCATTATAGAACCAAAGGCTAGAAACCCTATCAAATGGTAAAGTTTGATGAAAAAAATTAAAACGGAATAGTGTGAGGGCCTAGGGAATTGAATGAAGGCAAAATGTATTTTTTTCTGTAGTTAAAATTTTACAGGTTATGTTAAAAAATTTATCCCCTTAATTCATGCAGCATCATTGTTCATCTTTCGATTTTAATTGATGTTCGGTTTTAACACTTTAAGGACCGCGATGTTGTTTTTTTTCGGACCGCGAAGAAATCTAAACCAAGAAACACCGAAATTCAGCATGGTATATCTCAGAATTCACTGGATCAAAAGTTACAAATTTAGTATCTTTGAGTAACCTTAAGTGTTGTGTTCAATTTTGTAGAGTTTCATGATTAATTTTATATCATTAGAATTTGTTCCGAAATGTCGAAGGTGTTTTATACCCAAGAAAACAAGTTAAAACCGTTGAAATACAGACTGATCAATGTTACCCCAAAGCATCAAATTCTTAACAATGAAAAAATTAATTTTTAAATAAAATTCGAAGCACTCTAATGAATTTCTGCAATTATGTTTTACGTTCATAGGAGTCTTGTACTGGTTATGAAACATGCCACATTTCCCGTAACAGAAAAAAATAATAAAAAAAACATTGAAAAAAGTTATCAGTCTTACCCCGGATTTCGATACAAGTTTTAATTTTTAATTTTTTTTTAAATAAATTTCCTAATGAAATTTTTGAAACTGTATCTTTCTTTTTATATGTAGATTGTAGAAAATAATTTTTGCACCATTTCGACTTATTTTTATTCGTTGCACTATTCAAAGGTTTCTCTGAAGTGATATAAAGCCAAAAAGTCACTTTTGTATAAAAGAACATAAATTCTCCCTAATCCCTGGTACAAAAACCTACTGAAAAATACTGAGCTATTTTGAAGTAGACGTTCGGTGAGAATCTCAAAGCGGTAAATTTTGAGGAAGAAATCACTAAAAAGTTGGTTTCTGTATAGAGAAGGCTACTTTCAGAAGTTGCGTAAAATTGTCTAGGTAGAACTGGGTCGTTAACGAAATATCAATACATTCCCGCTATTTATGACTCAGTGATTATGGTGGGTAATATCAAATGTTTTTGTAATCCTAACGGTTTTTCAAATTTAAACACAATATTTCTAGTTACACAAAAAAGAACTTAAAAAGATTAAATAAAAAAGTCGTTTATTTAACACCCTATCAAAAGTGCAGACTGTGTGTCCAAACCGACAGCAGAAAACGCTGGCTTCTTCCAAGAATCAAAACATTCGACATCGAAAGTAGCAGCACTACATCTGTCAATGCCAGCCCGGCCATCTGTACCGAAACGAAAACTTAATCCCACCGGGAGTTTCCAACCGGTCTTATACTGTCGTTTGTTTGGTTGGATGGTGTCCATTCGCAAAAGCCCTCCGTAGAGTGCTATTGGTAGGACCTTGTCCAGAGAGTGTCCCCGAGATTTACTCATCGGATGAAGCGATTACCGGCGCATTGGGTTTCCCAGTCCCAGCTGGAATTCGTCAAGGTTGTGTGTACTTAGCAGATCTCGGTAGCAGTTGAAAGGTGGAAAAGTGAAAAGGGAAACAGGACAACCGGAAACAAGAAACATCCCCCACATACGTTATTCGGCAAAATCACATCCCATCAGTCTCCCGATAGCAGTTTGCGAAATGTCTGTCCTCTCGTTTTTTTTTTTCGGTGGGAGGGTGTTTCTGTGCTTGTGTATGTGTGTCTTCATGCTGCGTATGTGTGCGTGTGTGGGTGTTTGTGAGTGTTGGACTCCCGCAACGCCTGGGCCCGGGTGCTGAATCGGCCTCGGGTAGCTCATGATGTTCTCTCTCCATTGGTGGGCCAAACGCGGTGCCCTCCATGATGGGTTTTTCGGTTCTTGTTCTGTTCGTTTTTGTTTGTTCGAAAGACTTGGGACATGGATGGTTAGATGGATGGATGGATAGACGAATGAATGGTGGGATCGGCCGGGTGCCAGCTAGCTGGTGACGTGGCATACCGTGTCCTACCAGTAGCCGTAAGGGACCATAAATTTTGATGACCTGGCATTAAGCCGAGGATAACCTAAAATGTACATAAGCGAAACATTGTTATTCATGGTCCGTTCCGGTAGGTGGGTGTGTGTGTGGGTTCTGTATGTGTGTTGGTGTGCGTATGTGTGAGACCAGTCACTCGGTGGACGCTGCTGCCCAGGATGAGCGAGCAGTAATGTGGATTTTTGGAAACCACTTCCGGAGACAGTGTCTTTCAGCCTGTGAGTGTGCAAGTTGCGGTGTCGTCGGTCGAAATCTCTTAAATTGTGTCTTGGGTTGTGACGCAATAAGCTTTGTTGCTTACTTTGGGGTTGTAAGTCCATGGATTTATCAATTCAGGGCAAAATAAACCCTTGATTTGGAGCAACCACAGTAAATGAAACATCAGGATTTATAATTGCTTTTTCGGACCTGAGTTCTGGGAAAAATAGGTTCATGCTCTGTTAATTAGTGTTCAACTGAGGCAATTAAGGAATCCCTGGAAGGAGTTAGAAGCCCTAAGGTAAAACGTTCTCACAACTGCTACGTGTCAGAATTTCTGAAATTTTCCGAGTTTACACAGCTTAATCGGCTAGGACGAAATTTGTTCTTTTTTTAACCCTAACCTGTTCAACTTTTTTAACTCTTTGGAGTTTCAGCAGTGTTAATTTGACAAAGAAAATATTCAGTCAGCAAAAAGCAGTCATTTTAAAGTTATTCAAAGTCAAATATTGAAAACCATAAAAAGAAAGACCATAAAAAAGTAATCAAATGCTCAAACAAGTTTCTCCTTATGATAAGTAATCTGAGGTTAGAATAAGGTTGCCAGATTGCCCGGTTTATCCGGGTTTTCCCGAATGTTTTATGATAAATTTGGGAACAGTCCGGCCCGGTTTTCCGCATGCCATTAAAAAACCCCGTAATTTCTGAGTTTCTGCAAAATTTACCCGTGTGGTGCCTGGATGCTTGAAGGTCAAATTTGAAATCAAATGCCCAGATTTTGCCAAGTTTTTACAAAAAATTTTAGTACTATGTTTACCAGAATGTTTCCCGCATGTCTTCGGGCCGGACAAATTCGGGCTATTTTCCCGGAAAACCTGTTAAATCCGGGCAAATTTGGTGAAACCCCAGGTATAATTTAACAAAAATCTAGAAGAAAAACACTCGAAACAGTTTTTTTTTCTTCAAAACGGATAGCCAGATTTCAATTTTTTTTTTACTCCAGAAAACCGTTCTTTATTGTTTTGATAAACTTGCTCAATTAATTTTGAGACGCAAAACTAAAAAACTTTACCCAGCAAACATTTTTGTAGAAACAACTTTGTTATACGTTTCATATACATTATAGAATAATCGTATGAAACTCGAAAAAACAGCATTTACCTACCAAAGTGGAGGCAATATACATACAAAGTAAGAATGCAAGAGAGTACAAGTTTTTTCTCTCAGCGCATGCGAACCGTTGCCAGCGACAATATTTGCTGCTTCTGTCATTGGGCAATTCTTGCAAATACACCATCTGACTTTTATCAATCTGGTTGCACTGCTGGTCGCAGAGAGAACATCAAAGCTGTTCTCTCACTCGTCTCACGCGGGAGAAAAATAGGAACGAAATCGTCTTCAAAATCTGCAAACATGGCGGACTTTTCATCATATCCGATTTAACACGTTCGTCGCCACGCTCATTTTGGTTGTTTTACTTGCTGGGCCCAAAGAAAATCTCGGAGCAAGAAAGCAACCAGGGAGAACTCCACTATTTGTAACGTGCGGCTAAACTGAGCGGCTAACTTGAGTGAGAGAGCGTCACATGCTTTTTGATGTGACGGAGCTCCCCAGGAAATACACCTGTCACCCGAATATGGGTGCCATGGCGACGAATGTGTTAAACCATTTAATCCGAGTTCAAGTAACGATTTTTACGACCTTTCACTTGCGTTAGTTGGAATTACGACTCACAATAAAGTTTTTAATTACTTGAGTTATCATTTTTAATGCGATTTCATGTTTGCTGGGTATAATCTGTTTGAGTTTTTTGTCTGATATTGCATATAGAGTAAGGTTTCCAGATTTCTTTTAGCACGTATCCGGGCCGGATAAATCATGGCAGTTTTATATAAAAACCTGGCAAAAATCCGGGTACTTGATTTCAAAATTAACAACCAAAAATTCGGACAAATTGTGTCAAAACCCAGATATAACTTGTCGATGAATTCATCTACAGATTTTAAATCGTATTTAAGGCTTCCAAAATACCTTTCATGATTATTTTTATAAAACTCGCTAAAAAAAAGTTTTGGTGGTATAAATAATAAAATTTCACAAAATAATTTGATTTTATCTTGTTTGATTTGCCAAATAAAATAAATAAATCCGGAAAATACCCGGGCATTTTCCTATGAAAACCGGGCAACCGGGCCAGGCCGGACTGTTCTCAAATTATGTTTTAAATATCCGGGCAAATCCGAATTAAATCAGGCAATCTTTTAACCGTAAGAGTAAGGTTGTCGGAATTTTTTCAGCACCTATCAGGGAAATTTTATACAAAAATCTGCAAAATCCAGGCATTTGATTTAAATTTTTTAAAATTTTTAAATTGTATTCAAGGCTTTAAAAAAAATTTCTTGATTATTTTCATAAAACTTCTTCCAAAAGTTTTATTTTCGAGGTATAAATAAAAAAATATTTACAACACAATTTGTTTTTTTTTGTTTGATTTGCTAAACAAAGTCAATAGATCCGGGCATTTTTCAATGAAATCCGGGCTACCGTGCCGGGGCTGTTCCCAAATTTTGTATCAAATTTCCGGGCAAACCCGGATAAAACCGAGCAATTTTCTGCATAATAAAGAGTGAATAAATCCGGGCATTTTCAACTTAATCTGGGCAATCCGGCCGAACCTGGCTTTTTTCATTTTTGAGTTTTGAGTTTTTTTTAAAGATCATTCTCCCAAAAAATGAAAGAAAAGTGTTGTTAAACTGATCTTTTCCTAATCACTCGTCAAATGTTGGTTTAGTCACAGCAGAATAATTTTGAAATGTGGATTGAAAAGTTGACATTATTTGACACGCTTGCATTTTATTTTATTCTTATCTGACCATGAGCTGGTTGAAGAAATTGACATAATGTTTGTCCTTAATTTTGCTCTCTGGAGCCACTACTAGAGAATGCATCATCCATTTTTGTTGGAATGAAATATTTAAAGTGTTTCCTTTAAATTGATTAACACTTCCGATGTGCTAACAAAATACAATTGAAAATCTGCTTTTGAGTTTTGATGATTAAAAATGTTTTGTCAAGTTTTTTGTCTTGATTTTTGATTAGTTATTTCTAAGTTTTTACCAAATTTGCCCGGATTTTGGTAGTCCATTTTGAAATCAAATGCTCAGATTATACTACATTTTCATATAGAATAGCTCGGATTTGTCCGGTCCAGATATGAGCTGAAAAAAAGCTGTCAACCTCAGGTTGGAAGATATTTATATATTGCAGAAATGGATGTCGTTTTTTGAGTTTTTTTAAAAACATACTCCCAAAAAATTAAAAAAAAGTTTTGTAAAAACTGTTCTTTTTTTTCAATCACTTGTCAAATGTTGATTCAGTCACAGCAAAATAGTTTTGAAAAGTGGATTGAAAGTTGACATCATTTGACACGTTTGCATTATGTTTTACTAATATCTGATCATGAGCTAATTGTTGAAATTTACTTTATGTTTGTCCTTAATTTTGCTCTCTGTGTCAATCAGTGCAAACAAAATACTATTGAAAATCTGCTTTTGAGTTTTTATGAGAAAAAATGATTTGTCAAGTATTTTTTTCTTAATTTTTGATGAGTTATTTCTGGGTTTTGACCAAATTTGCCCGTATTTTGGTAGTCAATTTTGTAATCAAATGCCCGGATTTGGTCAGATTTTTAAATAAAATAGCCCGGATTTGTCTGGTCTGGATATGTGCTGAAATTTTTTGTCAAACTTAGGTTGGATGCTATGTATTTGTTGCAGAAATGTGTGTAGTTTTTTGAGTTTTTTTAAGAACATACTCCCAAAAAATGAAAAAAAAGTGTTGTAGAAACTTTAGGTACTTTTTTCACTCTTTAAATGTTTTTTCAGTCAAAGGAGAATAATTTTGAAAGTTGGATTGAAAAGTTGACATTATTTGACACGTTTGTATTATGTTTTTTCTTAATATCTGACATCTCGGTAATTAATTTCGAAATAAAATGCCCGAAATTTGCGAGATTTAAAAAATATAGCCCAGATTTGTCCGGTCCGGATATGTGCTGAAAAAATTCTGTCAACCGTAGGTTGGAAGCTATGTTTATGTTGCAGAAAAGTATTTCATTTTTTTTAGGTTCATTTTTAAGAAACAAAACTCCAAAAAATAAATGTAAAAGTGTTGTGAAAACTTTTCTTTTTTTTAAATCACTCGACAAAAGATGTTTCAGTCACAGGCTCACAGCAGAATAATTTTGAAAAGTTGACATTATTTGACACGTTTGCATTATGTTTTTACTAATATCGGACCATGAGCTGATTGTGAAAATTGACTAAAATTTTGTCCTTAATTTTGTTCTCTGGAGCCACTACAAGAATGCATCATTCATATTCACGTTGGAAGAAAAAATTTTTTTTTGTTGTTAATGGCATTTCATATACAATGAAAAATTTTGAAAAAATCATTTGAATCAGACAGTCAAATTTTAATTTTAAATTTTGATAACAGTAATGGCATTTTTTTGCTTATTTCATTTGGATAAAAGCTTAGTTAAATCAGAAGTTTGACAGTTACGAATGCGTGTATCTAAAAAGCCATTCGTTTGATCGAAATACTTTCTACGAAGGAAATAAAGGTAATCTTATGACAACTCATGTAAAATTTTGAAAAATTAAATATCGTTTTTTGAAAGAAATATTTCTACTTTACTTTTGGTGTTTCCCATCGTCTGGCGCCCATTTTTTTCAGTCATGTTATCGATCAGTTTTTCTCACTTATACTTCGTCATCAATTTCCACTACTTTTTGGTACAATGCTTCACTTTTGAAAGAAACTAAGGGCAATTTGATGAATTCAGCTTTTTTAAAACATCTAGCAAACACATACAACATAATTATCTGCAACGGACCTTGCCACGATCAGAAAAGTTAAAGAATTCAACCGCTGGAATTTGTTTGAAATAGAGTTGTTCATAAGTTTTGTTGTCCGTCAGAAATCACTTGTCTCATTGCCTCGGTACCGGCTATACAGCCTATCAGCTCTGGAACTTGCAAAAATTTGTTGTTTGTGGTTAATTCTTGATGACTCATAGCTAGGCAACATTTTTAGCTTAACGGAGAAAAAATTGCGGAACATTTCAACGATTTGCACTTAGTTTTTCACTTGTTGAATATTAAAAATTAAAAATTGTGGTATGAAGCTAGACTTCCCTGATGACCCTCCATCGTAGTTGCTTTACTCCAACGCAATATTCGATCTTTGTGGACATTTTTGACAGTATTTTTTAATTTTTCCACCACTCACACACTGAATTTTTCATATAACCAACGGTTTGCCGATTTGATAATGATGGATTTTGAGGAAACTGTGAAATTTTTTTCTTGTATCTTAAGAACTCAAAAACGCGTTAATTTAAAAATTTGAAAAAAAAACATTGTTCTGATAGTACTTTTTACAGGCAACAAATTGCTGTAAAAATTTTGTTTGACTGATAACTAGGAAATTAGCTATCAGCAAAAGAAAGTTTCCCATTGCAAATGAACCAAGTTTTATTGAAAAAAAAAAAACAAAACAAAAACGGCACTGTTTGGAGCTTATTTTGCATTTCGAATAAATTTTAGTTTCTTTGCTTTTGGTGATTAAGTGGATCATAGAAGGAATATTAATATTCCTAATTATTTACTTGAGTGAAATCAGTAATTTATTCTACAACTTTTGAGTCTTGAGACAATGTATTTTTCAAATTAGGACATTTTGAAAATCGTATAAAAGAGGTTAGGGCCTAGAACAGGTGTGGGCAGAGATTTTCCTTAAAATTCGATAGTTTATTCGCATTCTGTGAACGACAACCAAGCAAACAAGTCGTGTTTTAGATCGCTCCCAGTTTTTTTCCCCAGTTAGTTTCCCCTATCATATTGATTCGGGGTTTTTTATTGCTGTGAGAAAACGAGTCAGTGCAAAATAATAACCGATCGACTTTTATTATCGCGAGTTATTTAATCCATCGGGTGCAACAAAGCCAGCCGGCTTTTGTGTGTTTCACCATCACCTATTGTTATAGTCGCCAGCTAGCGACAGCCCGCAGGACAATAGACACGACCGCGTGTTCATCAAGATATACACGCTACGTCTGAGAGTCGCTTTTTGTGAAGTGATTGTGCAACCAAGTTATCGTGTTTGTTGTAAGACAACTCGATAAATTCGGACCTGTGTACCGTGATCGGGTAACTTACCACAAGTAGTTCTGCATAGGGTGACCCACTAATAATAGTTAGGGGTTTTTCCCCAAAAATTTTTTTTTTTATCTTTTTCTCTCTTCTTCTTTTGTAATTATTACTATACTTCATCATATATATATATTTTTTTTACTTATTAATATTATTATTAATAAGTTTTTTTTTATATTTAATTAAAATTTTAAAGTTTCGTTCTCCACTCGAACCCCATTAGTTCGGAAAGCTCCCGTCTAATGGATGACGACGGCGAGGCAGGCAAAGATCCCCCGTTACGGGAGGATATTTCCGAGGAAATTATTTCCGAAGAAATAATAGAAGACCATCCGATGTACCTGACGGACACGGAAGATACCCCTTCCCCTTCCCCGAAACCACTTTCCCCCAAATTCCATTTGTATTTGGCAATAATCCACCATCAGCAACCGCCCAAGTGAACTCACCTCCTGGAAAAACAAACGAGTTGCTTCAAGCTGCCCCTCGCCGTCGGGTTTACCAACCTGAATCGACGGGACCATGGGTAGTTTACATCCGGTCCAAAACGAACGGGAAATCACCTAATGTGATTTCGATTGCCCGAGACCTCGACAGATCTTACCCTTCCGTAATCAGCTACCAGCCGATGAGACCGCACAAGATGCGTATTGTTGTTGGTAGCCTGAAGGAAGCAAATGCCATTGCTTGTGACCCGAAGTTTACGATCGAATACCGTGTTTACGTTCCCGCTCGTGACGTGGAAATCGACGGAGTGGTAACCGAGGAGGGTTTGACCGTCGATGATCTTGTGGAGTCCGGGGTTGGCCGATTCAAAGACCCTGGTCTCCCCACGGTCAAGGTGCTGGACGCGCGTCAGCTGAAATCAGCATCAAGCGAGGGGGAAAAGAGAACATTTTCCCTGTCGAACTCTTTTCGGGTTACCTTTTCCGGCACTGCACTTCCTGATTACGTTGCGATCGGGAAGGTTCGTCTACCTGTGAGACTTTATGTGCCTTCGGTCATGTTCTGCCAGAATTGCAAGCAGTTGGATCATACGGCCGCCTACTGTTGCAATCAGGCACGCTGCTCTAAGTGCGGGGAGAAGCATGAGGAAGCTTCGTGTGAAATACAAGCAGTAAGCAAGTGTTTGTATTGCACAGGCGAGGAATCTCATGCTCTCTCGGCGTGTCCGAAGTACATATCGCGCCGGGAAAAAATCAAGACTTCTTTGAAAACTCGCTCTAAAAATCATATAGAGACATGCTGATGAAGTCTTTGCCAATCGTCTCAGAGAACCAGTTTGGCCTTCTAAGTGACTATGAATCCGAAGGGGAGGATCCATGCGAAGGAACTTCAGCTGGGCCATTTGTTAAAAAAAATGTTTCACAGGCTCCAAAAAGGAAACGCACAACTAACACACAATCCAGATTAGCTGCCAGCAAAGTTAATAAAACCAAAAATCCTCAAAGTGGAAATAGTAATTCTACCCCTCCTATTCAGAGACCTCCGGGTTTTAATCCGTCCCCGAAGGACTTCCCTCCACTTTCCGGTAAGTCAAAACCCCAGACTTCCCTTCAGAATTCAGGACCATCAGTAGCAAACAGGAATGCAACAATTCCCAGAGAAACTGCATCTGATCCATCGTCGAACAGTTTGCCCAGCTTTTCGGCTGATGGTAAGATGAAATTTTCGGAAATTGTTGCATTCATCCTAGACTTTTTCAGCGTACCAGCAGGTTGGAGGACTATGATTAATATGTTTGTACCTCTTTTAAGAGAAGTCTTGAAAAAGAAAGCTTGCACTATGACCCTCATCGCAGAAGCAATTTCTTTTGATGAATAACTCGTCCACTAAGGTAAGAGAAATTGTTTCTGTATTGCAATGGAACTGCAGAAGTATTTTACCAATATTAGACTCCTTTAAAGTATTGGTACACAATTTGAATTGTGATGTGTTCGCCTTATGCGAAACTTGGCTCTCTCCAAACACTGATTTCAACTTCCATAGCCACAATATTATTCGCCTGGATCGAGATGGGCAAAGAGAGGGTGGCGTTCTTTTGGGGATCAAGAAATGCCACTCTTTCTATCGTATTCCATTACAACCATCTCCGGGTATTGGAGTCGTCAGTTGCCAAGCTAGAATTAAAGGCCAAGACCTTTGCCTAGCCTCGGTATATATTCCGCCAAATTCAAGCGTGAGCCGGAACCAATTGGCGAATATTATTTCACTTCTCCCAGAACCCCGGTTAGTTCTGGGAGATTTCAATTCCCATGGCGTAGGCTGGGGTAGCTCACGTGATGATGATCGTGCTAACATTATTTATGAGCTGTGCGACGACTTCAACATGACTGTCTTAAACAATGGGGAAGTGACTCGAATTAATGGATCCCAATCACAGCATAGTATTTTAGACCTTTCTTTAGCTTCTTCCTCTCTGAGCTTGGATTGTACGTGGAAGGTAATCCAAGACCCTCAGGGAAGCGATCATCTGCCTATCAATATTCCTATCACCAGTGGTCGTAGTCCACCTGAAGAGATCAATATTCCTTATGACCTCACAAAGAATATAGATTGGAAAAAGTATGCATCAGGTGTCATTGAAGCCATCGACTCAACGGAAGAACTGCCTCCGGAGGCAGAGTACAGTTTTATGTCCGGAACAATTGTGGACTGTGCAATCGGGGCACAGGTCAGACGGAATGACAATTCGACGATACAAAAACGACCTCCCACTCCATGGTGGGATGGAGACTGCTCACGTGCGCGAGGAGAAAAGTGCAAGGCGTTTGTTGAGTTTCGCAGAACTGGATTGCCAGAGAAGTTCCAACGTTACTTGTCCTTGGAACGCAAGTTTAAGAACTTGATCAGGGGCAAGAAACGTGGGTACAGGAGGCGATTCGTGGATGGGTTATCTCGAGAAACGTCTCTGCACACGCTTTGGAAAACAGCTCGAAACATGCAAAATTACACACCTTCGAACGAAAGTGAAGAAAGCTCGAGTCGTTGGCTGACACAGTTCGCGAAAAAGGTCTGTCCGGACGCAGTACCAGCTCAGAAAAACTATCGGGATACAGAGAATAGTTCCGAAACGGAGGATCAATTCTCGATGGTCGAACTTTCACTTGCGCTCTGGTCATGTAACAATTCAGCTCCCGGACTGGACAGAATCAAATTCAACTTGTTGAAGAATCTACCAGATACCGCTAAAAAACGCTTGTTGAATTTATTCAATAAGTGTTTAGAGATGAACATTGTGCCGCATGAATGGAGACAGGTGAAAGTTATCGCCATCCAAAAACCGGGAAAACCAGTTTCTGATTACAATTCGTATAGGCCGATCGCAATGCTCTCGTGTCTCCGGAAACTGCTCGAAAAAATGATTCTCTTTCGGCTGGATAAATGGGTTGAATCAAACAATCTCTTGTCAAGTACACAATATGGATTTCGTAGAGGCAAGGGTACGAACGACTGTCTAGCATTACTTTCATCAGACATTCAATTGGCGTTTGCCCAAAAAGAGCAGATGGGGGCAGTATTTCTGGACATCAAAGGGGCATTCGATTCGGTGTCCATAGAAGTGCTATCTAGTCAACTTAACTCTTGCGGACTTTCACCAATTTTGAATAATTTTCTTTATAACCTGTTGTCTGAAAAAATCATGCATTTTAGTCATGGAGAAACCAAAGTTGAACGAATTAGTTACATGGGTCTACCCCAAGGCTCATGTTTAAGCCCCCTGCTATACAACTTTTATGTCCGAGAGATCGATGCTTGTATGGCACAAAATTGCACGCTAAGACAGCTTGCGGATGACTGTGTTGTTCATATCACAGGTAAAAAAGGCACTCAAGTTAAACCTCCGTTACAAGAAACTCTAAATAATTTATCACATTGGGCCAGGAATCTAGGCATCGAATTTTCGCCTAGTAAAACCGAGTTAGTAGTTTTTTCAAGGAAGCATTCCCCTCCTCAAATAGAGCTCCTTATGATGGGTAGAACTCTAACTCAATCTCTTAGTTTTAAATATTTGGGTGTCTGGTTCGACTCTAAATGCCTCTGGGGAAAACATATTAGGTACTTGACACAAAAATGCCAAAAGAGAATCAATTTTCTTCGAACGATTACTGGAACCTGGTGGGGTGCTCATCCACAGGACCTCATCAGGTTATACCAAACAACGATACTGTCGGTCATAGAATACGGAAGCTTTTGCTTTGGGTCCGCCGCGCAAACCCACTTGATTAAACTAGAACGAATACAGTATCGTTGTTTGCGTATTGCCATGGGTTGTATGCAGTCGACACATACGATGTGTCTCGAAGTACTGGCGGGAGTAATGCCGTTGGAAAATCGGTTCCTCGATTTATCGCTACGTTTCCTAATTCGAAGTGTTACTATGAATCCTTTGGTGATAGGAAATTTGGAAAGGCTTATGAATATTAATTCGCAAGTAAAATATGTAAACAATTATAAAACTTTTAGTCAGTTAGAAATAAACCCTTCTTTGTTAAATTCGGACACGAGTCACTTTTACCCGATCAGTAGTTCCTTAATAAAATTCGATCTGTCCATGACCGTTGACATCCGTGGAATTCCAGATCACGTCCGACCCAACGTCATTCCTTCAATCTTTGCATCAAAAGTACGTGAAATTGACCCTACAAAAATGTTCTTTACTGATGGTTCTAGAATCGACGGCGCGACTGGTTTCGCAGTGTATAATGAGCGCTTTGAAGCTTCTTTCAAGCTTCAAGAGCCATGCTCCGTTTACGTTGCCGAACTAGCCGCAATTTATTGTACCTTGGAACACATTCGCACTCTGCCCGTAGACCACTATTTCATCTATTCGGATAGTCTCAGCTCCGTTGAGGCGATTCGATCGATGAAACTGATGAAGCGCTCTTCCCATTTTTTGCTGGAAATTTCAGGGATATTGGGCGCTTTGATCGAAAATTCGTACAGGATTACCTTAGCTTGGATCCCGTCTCATTGTCTTATTCAAGGCAATGAGAATGCGGATTCATTGGCTAAGGTGGGCGCGTTACAAGGTGAAATCTTTGAGAGGATAATAACTTACAATGAATATTTTTCAATACCTCGCACTTTAGCGATTAACGCTTGGCAGTCTAGCTGGGACAATGGCACAAAGGGACGTTGGCTCCATACGATTATCCCTAAGGTTCCGACGAAGGCATGGTTTAAGCATTTTAACATGAGTCGCGATTTCATTCGCGTGGTTTCTCGGCTCATGTCAAATCACTGCCAGCTTGACGCGCATTTGTTTCGTATACAACTAGTTACAAGCAATGTTTGTGTTTGTGGGGATGGCTACCACGACATTGATCATGTTGTGTGGACGTGTGGACGGTTTGATCGATCGAGGGCTTGGCTACTGGATACCCTTAGGGCCCGAAGTAAACTACCTGGTGTTCCAATTCGAGACATCTTGGCAAACTTAGATCTTGAATATTTGTACCCTATATACAAATATCTTAAAATGTCTGAACTGGTCGTTTAGTCCTCTTCCCCTCTGTCTGTACTCTATCTAATGCTCTTTTCGTCTATTTATTAGAACAAACTTTCATCCGACGGGTCCTACAACACCACAAAGAAGGCTGGCCAGGAAGTCGAAAACCCTGAGGTAGCTATCGAAACCACAGCTACAGGAAGCCACCACCGGACCCTAACGGAAACTGTTCTTGGAAGTGACCCCAGTTAATCCCCTTTCCTTTCCTATACATAGTTGAATTAACAGTTGAGTAGCCGCGACGATTACGGCCCCCCTCTTACTAACCCAAAGTTAGGAAAAATACTCCCGGCACATAAAAACTTTATAAGTAAAATGCCTAATAAAACCTTTTGTAAATATATATATAGTTTATTCGACTCACCACAGGGAGACTTTTGGGGTAAAATTTGGCTTTTTTCGCACTGTGCACACTGAACATGGATACACCTCTTGACAACGAGTTTCAGATTTTGTAAATAATTTCAGTTTAAGAGATTTAAGGAAAATTTAAAAGATGAACTAAGTATATTTCTGAAATTTCCATAGAAAGTTTTTAAGTTTTTGAGTTATTAATTTTTCTTTAATTTTTGAGCAATTTAATTTACGATTGCCCTATTCTCGATTTATGCTTGCATTTAAATGATATATTTGTATTTTGTTAAATCTTTCACATGTTTAACTATCTTGAATTACTAAACGTAGAAAATAAAACAAAGAGGGTTAACTTTAGGTTTATTTTTGACGAATCCAAAGGTACTCACGGCCTTCTGTAAATTGGATTATTGATTTGAAATTCACAGTGTGAAGTACTGGATAATATTCTAGGGTATATCTACTTTGCTCGAAAATATTTACAAATTTTCCAACTGTTCCAAAACGTTAATTTTTTAATTTCAAAAACCAAAAAAAAAAAGAAATGAAAAAAGCTCTGAATTTTTCAACTCCCACATGAAGAAAATTCTTCAGCCACTAGGCACGTTCTCTCTGGAGCCACTAGCTAACCGTTCAAATTCTAAAATAATCTATTTAAGAGTACCAATAGACCTGAAAAAAAAATCATCAGTGTATCTTATTGATGATATGTTAAGTTGAGACGTTGATATATTTATTACAAATTAAATATAATGTTAATGTTGGATCAAATCTTTGCGCAAAAGAAATACACTGAATTTTTTTAACGATTGGTGTATAAGTTTAAAAATTTCAAATCAACCGGAAAAAAAGAATCGCTTATTTTGAGTAAAATTGCCAACTTGAACTGTAAATCGATTCAAGTTTATTGACCAACCAAAAGTGGTTTAAAAATTCGGAAATGTCTGGGATTTGTTTTTGACATGTTCGAAAATCGTCTTGTTTCGAGAAAATCGTTCAAAATAAAACTGTTTTAAAAAAGAGTGTTTAAAAAAAGTATCTAGTGGATTCAATTGATTGTAGTCTGAATTTGGATTTTGGAATTGCGTTGGAATTGAATAGTATCAAACTACCCATAGAAAACCTAGTTTTATTTCACAACTTCCAAAATTAGGAACGTACTTCAAACAAATGTAAATATTCATGTTAATTGAAGAATCTTTATAGGATGAAACATCCAATTCACCGGAATTCTCCCTTTGCCTCATTACTCCTTCTTTACTTAGCAACCAAAGTTGATGCTACAGTTAAAAGCGTTGCACATGCACCCGTACATGGTTCGACATGAATCAATTTCCTGCTGCAGTCAGTGGGTCGTAGCAATGGAAAAACTGAAACCGGAAAAGGTCATTAGTTACATACTGGGAACGGGAGACGACTTTGTGCTACTACTATCAGTAGCATCACTCTCCATAGCCATCACTTGGAGTTTGCCTGGAGAAGTTTTTAATTAATTTTCTCCTAGCAAGTAGCAATTGACTGTGTGGGTGAGTTGAGGTGCGGTTTGTTGTTGAAAACGTCGAACATCTCTCCCGGAAGTCCGATTCCAAAGTATCCCGTTGCTGGAGCGGCAACACTCGGTTTAGGTTTTTTTTTCTGTCAGTTTCCGTTTCCTCGGTGTATCATGAGAAATATGTATCCGGTTACATACCGAGACGTAGTTTGTTTTCAAAAACAATATGGGGGCTGTGGCTTTTCGTTTGAAAGTTTAGAGATAATTGTACCTACTCATTTTGAAACCGATATGCAATTCCTAAGGATCTCCTCTATCCATCTTGAGATGTTGGAAATGAACACACTTCATAACGAAAACAACTTTCAATGCCACGCGATATGATGGTCCATCTTGATTTAGACTAGAAGAGGAAAGAGGCTTTGAATTTTAATTAATCCGATTATATGTAGGCGAATGATTTAATTCTAAGGATCCTCGTAATTCCAGAAACAAAAACACTTGTAGTTGGAACTGATACGAATGAAGAAAACAAACATCTCTTGGGGCAATAATTCACTTGAAAACACAAACAAATCATGGAATCACTTGCCCAGGCAGCACAAACACTTAATTAAGTTCATCAAAATGTACATACATATGAATCTTAGATCAGCCCGGGAGATATCTTGTTTTCCTCAGCGACGGGGTCAAGTTCGTTTGGACCGAGTCATGCCAGAATCAGGAGTAAGAAAAAGAAAAAATGGTAACGAGAGAAATCTAAGATTCACCTTGGCCGACAGGATTCGGCAGAAGGTCCTGCTCACGAACGACGACGTCGAATCCTCCCATTATCCGTTAATCTTCTTCCAATCATCTCACCTCCCGGGTTGGTGGTTTCGCAGGAGCCGGATTTTCCGGGAATTTTTTCGCCTCGGTCTTTCGTTCGATTCACGGTTTCGGTACGGAATTGCGTGCAGATAAGGGAAAAAGCAAACTGTTTTCGCCTTTTTTTTTTATTATTTTGGATAGAAAATGTGTTGGATCAGGATTCTTTTTTTTCAACTAAATGATTTTAAAAAAAGTAATAAAGAACTCAACTGAATATTCCAGAATATACTTTAATAATAACTCACTTTTGTATCCATCCAAAGAAAAAAACACCATTTTACAATTTTGACAATTTTGACAATTTTGACAATTTTGACAATTTTGACAATTTTGACAATTTTGACAATTTTGACAATTTTGACAATTTTGACAATTGTGACAATTTTGACAATTTTGACAATTTTGACAATTTTGACAATTTTGACAATTTTGACAATTTTGACAATTTTGACAATTTTGACAATTTTGACAATTTTGACAATTTTGACAATTTTGACAATTTTGACAATTTTGACAATTTTGACAATTTTGACAATTTTGACAATTTTGACAATTTTGACAATTTTGACAATTTTGACAATTTTGACAATTTTGACAATTTTGACAATTTTGACAATTTTGACAATTTTGACAATTTTGACAATTTTGACAATTTTGACAATTTTGACAATTTTGACAATTTTGACAATTTTGACAATTTGACAATTTTGACAATTTTGACAATTTTGACAATTTTGACAATTTTGACAATTTTGACAATTTTGACAATTTTGACAATTTTGACAATTTTGACAATTTTGACAATTTTGACAATTTTGACAATTTTGACAATTTGACAATTTTGACAATTTCGACAATTTTGACAACTTTGACAATTTTGACAATTTTGACAATTTTGACAATTTTGACAATTTTGACAATTTTGACAATTTTGACAATTTTGACAATTTTGACAATTTTGACAATTTTGACAATTTTGACAATTTTGACAATTTTGACAATTTTGACAATTTTGACAATTTTGACAATTTTGACAATTTTGACAATTTTGACAATTTTGACAATTTTGACAATTTTGACAATTTTGACAATTTTGACAATTTTGACAATTTTGACAATTTTGACAATTTTGAAAATTTTGACAATTTTGACAATTTTGACAATTTCGACATTTTTGACAATTTTGACAGTTTTGATAATTTTGAAAATTTTGACAATTTTGACAATTTTGACAATTTTGAAAATTTTGTCAATTTTCACAATTTTCGCAATTTTTCACAATTTTTCACAATTTTGACAATTTTGACAATTTTGACAATTTTGACAATTTTGACAATTTTGACAATTTTGACAATTTTGACAAGTTTGACAATTTTGACAATTTTGACAATTTTGACAATTTTGACAATTTTGACAATTTTGACAATTTTGACAATTTTGACAATTTTGACAATTTTGACAATTTTGACAATTATGACCTTTTTGACAATTTTGACAATTTTGACAATTTTGACAATTTTGACAATTTTGAAAATTTTGACAATTTTGACAATTTTGACAATTTCGACATTTTTGACAATTTTGACAGTTTTGACAATTTTGAAAATTTTGACAATTTTGACAATTTTGAAAATTTCGTCAATTTTCACAATTTTTCACAATTTTTCACAATTTTTCACAATTTTGACAATTTTGACAATTTTGACAATTATGACAATTTTGACAATTTTGACAATTTTGACAAGTTTGACAATTTGACAATTTTGACAATTTTGACAATTTTGACAATTTTGACAATTTTGACAATTTTGACAATTTTGACAATTTTGACAATTTTGACAATTTTGACAATTTTGACAATTTCGACAATTTTGACAATTTTGACAATTTTCACAAGGTTGTTTTTATCAAAATTAGATTCGCATTTCGTTTGTAATCAAGTTATTCACATAATAAAGCATGGATCATCCAAAATCTGGACGCACTGTGTTAGTAGAACTGGCAACCTTGGTACGGGATCGGACAAACGTCAACGCGTTGGCGCCGAAAAAGAATTGTCATTGTTAGAAAATTGATCGAAACTGCGACACGTTTTTTCTTGACCTGGCAGTTAGTTAGTTTGTAGTGAATTGTTTTTAGCGAAAACAGTATGTATTTGATCATTAGTTATTTGATCATCTTTTAATGTATTTTTTATAGTAGGTGGAAGCTATTTGGCCAGTTGCGCGTGATTTTTGTGCTCGCGGTTTAGTGAGTCGGAAGAGGTTAGGTGATAGAAATTCCTTACTGCGCAATTTGCCACTAAAATATTGTATTTCCTTTGATAGTTTGAGTGACCGTTCGGTTGTTCCGGTTAGGTGTCGCGGGTTGAGCTCAATTAGAGCGGTAGGAAAGAAAAAGCGTAAGTACGCAAGTGTACTTTTTATTTACCCGAAGATAAATATGATTTTCGTCCATTAGCTTCAAATAGCCGGTGATATCCGACGGTTTAGGGTTGCCAGAGCTAGAGCTTAGGGTAAACGGCGAAACTTATTTGTAAGTTAATAAGAGATTGTTTACATTATCATCATTTAATAATAAATGTATTTACAGTCGAGTTCGTTCGCATACAACGTACTACGGAACAGTTTTTATTTCCCACAAATCTCGAAAATAAAGCTGCAACGAGCAACCTAAACCCGGAACCGATGATGGAAGGCCCTACCGGAGAGCTGTTCAACTGCGTAACATGTCGTCGCCCGGATTCAGCGCAGAGCATGGTCGCTTGTGACGAGTGTACGCAATGGCAACATTATGGATGCGCCGGTGTTACGGCTACCATAGCCGATCGAAGCTGGCTCTGCTGCAGATGCGTAGCTAGTCACAACGCAGTTAATTCGACTCAAACCGGCAACATAAACTCGCCCGAAGCACACACATTTGCTTCAGCTCGCGCCGCTGAACGTGATGGTAATACCACCGATCCAATAAGTGGGAGACAGGACGATCGAAATTTCGGAAGACTTCAATCCTCGTCTAATTCGAATGCCGGATCAGTCGTCTCAGTCAATGCTATTGCTCATCTTCGTTTAAGGCACCTGAAAGAGCAAAAGGATTTGGAGGATCAAAAAGCGGAACGGGATCGCGAGTTTCTTGCTAGAAAGCAGCAGCTAGAGGCAGAAATAGCTCTAGAAGAGCTCAATGAAGGATGTGATCGTAGCGTAGGAGGAAAAAGTCATCGAAGTATCGCCGGTTGGGTGGAACAACAATGCGGATTCGTGCATACTTCTACCCCAGTCCAGCAGAAACCCGAGACAGTGGCTCCAAGTGCGAACCCACATCCCGCCATCCAACAGCGAGAGGAGCGGCAAAGAATGCAAGCAGTTATTCAATCAGGTCAACAGATTCAACCAAGCACTGTGCCAAAACAAGCAGAGATTCCAGTGAGAAATCCTCCCCCAGCTATAGCACCGGGCCCAAGGAGCAATTATCTTGATTCGAATCCACGTTTTCCGCCAGTGGCTCAGAATCCAGTTCCACCTGTACCAGTGAATCCGCTAATATTGCCACCGCCGAGCTCGTCGCAGTTCCCTGGATTTCCAGTGATGAATAACCCCTACGGGGCGATGTATTTTCCGAATATTCCTGACATGCCGTCATCTGGTGCTGATTATCAGTTTGCGCACCCTCAGGGAGGAGTCTTTATCAACAACCCAGTCAGGCATCCGAACTTTGGTTTGAATGTACAGCCGTGTGCTTGGCAAGCATCCGAGCAGCACCCGCCTACAGTTCCACCAACAGTGTCAGCAGATTTGGGTAAAGGATTTCCTCATGCTACAGGTCGCATGATTACGCCACAGCAACTGGCGGCGCGTCAAGTTGTCTCTAGAGACCTCCCCAAGTTTTCCGGGGACCCACTCGAGTGGCCCATGTTCTTGAGTGCATTTGAATCGACAACGGCCATGTGTGGCATACAACCCGACGAGAACCTTGCTAGGCTACAGAAAAGTCTTGTTGGTAGCGCTCGCGAAAAGGTTCAGAATATTCTAACGCTGCCGGATGCAATCCCGGAAATTATTGACATCCTACGAGCCGAGTGTGGAAGGCCAGATCAAATTGTTTACTGTCTGCTATCCAAGATCCGGAAAACCGTTCAGCCGTCGGTGACGAAATTGGAGACGCTTGTGACGTTCGGCAGGGAGGTACGCAACATGGTGACGTACATGCAGTCAGCGAAACTCAACACCCATTTGGACAATCCACTATTGCTGGCAGAGCTTGTTGCTAAGCTTCCACCCGACTTGCAGCTACAATGGGGTATGAAGTTAGCAGCTCTTCCGGAACCATCGCTTGGTGATTTCTGTGCGTTTGTGTCGGCTTATCGAACAGCGGCATGCAAGGTGAAATTGACGTCGGATGTTGGTCTGAATGAAAAAGCCACAAAAGGTGTTGTGAGAAAGGAGAAGCCAGTTTATTTGAACGCACATTCCGCCTCCGTGTCCTCAGCGCCTGGACCACCGGCTTCGAAAGTTACTCCGGAGCTAAAGCCGTGCCTGATGTGCAAAAGTACAACGCACAGAGTCCGAACTTGTAAGCAGTTCGAAACGTTGCCGCTCGAAAAGAAGCTGAGGTTCATCAGCGAAACGGGAATGTGTAGGCGTTGTCTGGCGCCGCATGGAAGGTGGCCTTGCCGAAACAAGCAGCCTTGCGGGATCAATGGATGCCCTGAGCCCCACCATAAACTGCTACATCCAGGAAGTTGTTCGACTCTCAAGAGTCAAGGATCGGAATCTTCTGTATCGGTAACTGCCCATCATCAACACCAGCAAGGCACCACATTCTTCAAAATACTTCCGGTGACTCTTCACGCGAACGGGAAGTCGGTGTCCACATTTGCTTTTCTGGACGACGGATCCGACCTGACGCTGGTCGAAGACGAACTTATCGACGAACTGGGCTTGGTGGGCGAAAGAATTCCGCTTTGCTTGCAGTGGACTAGTAACGTCACGAGAAGTGAGAGTAACTCTCGTAAGGTCGAGATAGGTATCTCAGGTGCTTCGAACAATCGCATCCATCAGCTGGCGAACGTAAGAACCGTTGAGAGCTTGGAATTACCGAAGCAGAGCCTGGATTATGAGAGTCTCTCGAAGCAATTCCCCCATCTGTGTGGACTTCCCATCAGCAGCTACCGGACGGCCGTGCCACGAATTCTTATCGGTGTCGACAATGCCCAGCTCAACTTAGCTTTGAAGAAGAGGGAAAGATCCGGAGGAGAACCTATTGCTGCTAAATTTCGCCTCGGATGGGCAATATTCGGTGGAAGAAGAGCACCTGAGACGATAGGTAGTGCTTTTGTTCACGTCTGCGAGTGCTCCAATAGCCGCGAGCTCCATGAAATGGTCCAGCAGTATTTTGAATTCGAAAACCTGGCGATATCCGGATTGAATCCGCCCGAATCCGATGAAGATCGACGGGCCAGAAGATTGCTCGAAGAGACGACAGTTCGTACACCATCCGGAAAGTTCCAAACTGGATTGCTTTGGAAAAGCGATGAGCCGGTTTTTCCGAACAACTTTAGCATGGCAGTACGTCGACACGGTTGTTTTGAAAGGCGCTTGCTGAAAGATCCCGAACTGAAAACTAATATTGACAAGCAAATCGACGATTATCTGCAGAAGGGGTACGTTCACAAAGCGACGTCAGACGAGCTCCGCAACAGTGACGACAGAAAGATTTGGTACCTGCCAATCAGCGCAGTGCGACATCCACGCAAGCCAACGAAGGTGCGTGTAGTCTGGGATGCTGCGGCAACGTATGGAGGAACCTCTCTGAACTCCCAGCTTTTGAAAGGGCCGGATTTGGTGAAGCCGCTTCTATCTGTCCTCTGCCGATTCCGACAGAAACAGTATGCCATCGCTGGGGACATAAGGCAAATGTTCCACCAGTTGATTATTCGTCCGGAAGATAGGAACGCACAACGATTTTTGTATCGGGAAAATCCAGAAGCTGCGCTCGACGTGTACATAATGGACGTCGCAACGTTCGGGGCAACATGCTCCCCGTGTTCAGCACAGTTTGCTAAGAATAAAAACGCCCAGGAACATAAAGATCGTTATCCGGAAGCTGCTGAAGCAATCGTTGACAACACATATGTTGACGATTTTCTTGCGAGCTGTGATACCATTGAAGAGGCAACGAAACTGGCTTTGGAAGTGAGTTTGGTCAACCGATCGGCTGGTTTTGAGATACCTAGTTGGCAGTCGAATTCCGAACACCTCCTGAAACGGGTTGGGGTGACTACTGGAGATGAGATGAAGAGCTTTGCCATCGAGAAGACGACAAAAACCGAAAGAGTCCTCGGTATGATGTGGGTACCGAGTGAAGATGTGTTTGTATTTTCGGCGGATTTCCGAACAGATCTACTCCCGTTGCTATCTGGGGAAACGCGACCAACAAAGCGGCAAGTGTTGCAGGTGGTCATGAGCCTTTTTGACCCGCTCGGAATTGTGGCCTGCTACACCATACACGGGAAAATTCTCATCCAGTCCATCTGGCGTTCGGGAATTCTGTGGGATGATCCTATCTGCGACGACGACTTTGATATGTGGCAGCGCTGGATCAAACTGACACCGAAGTTGGAAAATGTAAGAGTGCCACGTTGTTATTTCCCCAACTACACTACCGGCAGCTACAATTCACTTCAGCTGCATGTGTTCGTGGACGCCAGTGAGCTGGCCTACTGTGCTGCGGCCTATTTTAGAATCGTTGACGGAGATACTCCCCGCTGCGCTCTGGTGGCAGCTAAGGCCAAAGTTACACCTTTAAGACCACAATCCATACCTCGAAACGAGCTGGGCGCTGCAGTGATTGGTTCTCGGTTGCTGAAGTCTGTAGAAGAAAGTCACTCACTGCAAATTACCGAAAAGTTCCTGTGGACCGATTCTTCGACTGTTATGGCCTGGCTCCGTGCGGATCCACGAAAATATCGCCAATTTGTCGGTTTTAGAATAGCAGAAATTTTGACGAATACTTCGGTGGAAGACTGGCAGTGGGTTCCTTCCCGTGACAACATAGCCGACCAAGGAACCAAATGGGGTAATGGTCCCAACTTCGATCCAGATGGTTTGTGGTACAAAGGACCCGAATTCTTGTACCGACCAACAGAAGAATGGCCGAAACAAAAACCCTGCTTGGAGTCACCCAAAGACGAATTACGGTCGGTAAACGTTCATCGTCAGTCTGACGATGATTTTGTAGTCAACATGGAAAGTTTCTCGCGGTGGGATGGGCTACTCAACCGAGTTGCTTATATGTATCATTTCGTGCACCGCTTCAAGCGCTTCAAACGGGAACCGGTGGAATCTAGTGAATCCTGTGGTGATCTGAATCGTGATGATTATGTGTCGGCGGAAGCAGCCATTTGGCGGGCTGTGCAGCGACAGGTGTTTGCGGAAGAAATTCAAGCGCTTAGAAGCAGTTCTGAGCTTTCATCGAAGCAGTGGAAGCGTATCGGCAAGGGAAGTGTCCTAGCGAAGCTATCACCGGTGATCGATGAGTCCGGTGTTCTCCGGATGGCGAGCAGAATCGACCCTCAAGCGGCTTATTATTCGTTCGACTTTCGAAATCCTGTGATAATACCAAGAGATCATCATGTCACCACTCTTTTGATCCTGCGATTTCACCAAAAGTACGGCCATGCCAATACCGAGACTGTACTGAACGAGCTCAAGCAACGTTACTACATCCCCCGGATGAGAGCCAGTGTGAAGAAGGCGATTAAAAGCTGCATGTGGTGTCGTGTTTATCTGGCTAGACCACAGGCTCCAAAAATGGCCCCACTCCCCCAGCCCAGGGTTAAACCCTATGTACGACCGTTCACCTTCACAGGGCTGGACTACTTCGGACCACTGCTGGTCAAACGAGGACGTAGCGACGAAAAAAGGTGGGTCGCGCTTTTCACCTGCCTCTCGGTGAGGGCGTTGCACCTAGAAGTGGTGCATTCTTTATCGGCAGAATCCTGCAGGATGGCAATTCGGCGGTTTGTCGCTAAGCATGGTCCTCCTCAAGAGATATTCAGCGACAATGGGACGAACTTCCGCGGGGCAGCCCGAGAGTTGGAAGAAGAAACTAATGCAATCAATAAGGAGTTAGCGAGCTACTTTACCAACAGCCATACACAATGGCACTTCAACCCCCCTTCTGCCCCCCATATGGGCGGGGTTTGGGAGAGGAAAGTCCGGTCCGTGAAGGAGGCGTTCAAGACTCTCTCGCACCATCAAAGGCTAGACGATGAAGGACTGCGAACATTGCTCTCGGAAGCAGAATTGATAGTCAACTCCCATCCGCTGACGTTCGTGCCGCTGGAGGATCCCAACGAAGAAGTGCTGACTCCAAATCATTTCCTCTGGCTAAGTTCCGGCGAGGACAGCAAACCACCAAGGGTACCAATCGACGATGTTACACCTCTTCGACCAAACTGGAAGGTTATTCAACACTTAACAAACCAGTTTTGGAAGCGCTGGGTGCAAGCTTACCTACCTACTATAGCCTGCAGGACGAAATGGTTCGCGGAAACGCGGCCGCTGAAGGTCGGCGATCTAGTGGTCATCGTAGACGAGTCCGTGCGCAACGGATGGCTCCGAGGTAAGGTGGTGAGGACTTATCCAGGACGAGACGGACAAGTTCACAAGGTCGACGTGGAGACTTGCGACGGATCTACTCTTCAAAGACCAGCGGTAAAGGTTGCTCTGTTGGACGTGCAGGAGGAGAGTAAAGTCGATTGACTACGACGTTACGGGTTGGGGTGTTAGTAGAACTGGCAACCTTGGTACGGGATCGGACAAACGTCAACGCGTTGGCGCCGAAAAAGAATTGTCATTGTTAGAAAATTGATCGAAACTGCGACACGTTTTTTCTTGACCTGGCAGTTAGTTAGTTTGTAGTGAATTGTTTTTAGCGAAAACAGTATGTATTTGATCATTAGTTATTTGATCATCTTTTAATGTATTTTTTATAGTAGGTGGAAGCTATTTGGCCAGTTGCGCGTGATTTTTGTGCTCGCGGTTTAGTGAGTCGGAAGAGGTTAGGTGATAGAAATTCCTTACTGCGCAATTTGCCACTAAAATATTGTATTTCCTTTGATAGTTTGAGTGACCGTTCGGTTGTTCCGGTTAGGTGTACCGGGTTGAGCTCAATTAGAGCGGTAGGAAAGAAAAAGCGTAAGTACGCAAGTGTACTTTTTATTTACCCGAAGATAAATATGATTTTCGTCCATTAGCTTCAAATAGCCGGTGATATCCGACGGTTTAGGGTTGCCAGAGCTAGAGCTTAGGGTAAACGGCGAAACTTATTTGTAAGTTAATAAGAGATTGTTTACACTATCACCATTTAATAATAAATGTATTTACAGTCGAGTTCGTTCGCATACAACGTACTACGGAACAGTTTTTATTTCCCACACACTGTTTATTATACACAGCAAAAAAAAATGTAACGCTGGATGATGTAATTTGTGGAGACGACGTAGTTTTAGGGCTTTCTGTTGTTATAATACATCTAAACGACGTACCCGTATGCGAACATGTCGTGTAGTGTAATATCACAACCTTCTATGTGATATTGCATCAAATAGTCAATGTTTCCTCAATTGACTTTCAAATGTTATTCATTTCAAAAAGTAAGAAACGGATTACGGACCTCAGCTATATTTGTTTGGCTTGTAAGTACAACCAAAATTTTATAAAAATGTAAGCAAAACCATAGCTTCAAATATAATTTGATTATTTTTCATTTTTAGGCAGATTCGGCAGGTTTGCATTTGCGGTACAACAAGAATTCAATAATTATCAAACAGCCGGGTACATCAAGAAAATGTAATATTAGGTACCATTTGCGACTCAAGTTATGTGCAGGTATTTGATGTAATATCACAACACTTTTTTTGCTGTGTATTGTTGCGCTCCTAGTAGTAGGATCTGAAATATTTTGACAGCACTTTGTTTCGGAATGTTTCGTCTATCAGTGCTGAAAATTTCATTACGATTAGTTTTGTTTCAAAAAAGTTACACGTGATAGAAGCCGCGAGACGAAAATTAATTTTGGACACCCACGTCAAAAACCCGACGTGGTCTGATTAAAAAATCGCTAAATCTGATTTTGGGCCGCTTCCTGGCCAAAATTTTTACAAAGCCACTGGTCGGCGTGATATTCCTCCCAAGTTGAAATTCGTTTTTGGCGATAATTTTGCAGAAAAGTGTTTGATCTGGCAAGGTATTTGCAGCTGCGGACGAAAATCCCCGGTTTTTGGGAAAAACAAGACCATGGACTCCGAAATGTACAAGGAGGAGTGCCTGAAAAACGTTTTTTTTTCCATTCATTAGATCTCACAAAGGACCAGTAAAGTTTTCGCCAGATTTGGCAAGCTGCCACTACAGCTAAGAGGTATGTACAGTGGTATCGGGCCAACGGGTGGATTTTGTCGAAAAGAACATCAACCCACCCAACTGCCCTCAATTCCACTCTATCGAAAAATGTTGGGCAATTTTCAAGCAAAAGATGAAGAAGAATGGTAGCACGGCTCGGGATGCACAGAGATGAAGAGATTGTGGAACAAAATGGCCGCTGAGGTCAGCGAATAGGATGTTCAAACTATAATGAGTGGTTCTCGACGTTCAAAATTTCATCAAAACAACATCGGAATAATTTTTTTTCTTATTTTTCCTTTAAAGTGCAATAAAAACACTACATTTTGAGTATAAAACATTTTTATTTCGTTTACATAGCTCCGAGATAGATCCTTTTTTATGCGTCCAGATTTTGCGTGATCCATGCTTTATGTACTAATAATAGCAGGTCTGTCTTTTTTTTCGTATTGACTCTCTGGAGCCACCATCATTACAGCATTTTTTGGGTATAGAATAAACTAATCTCAAAGTCCACGGTAGATAATTCTCGCGTGTGGAATCAATGCTTTTGAAACAGAATAACTCTTGACAAGATTTTTATTTGAATATTGAGGTTTTTGAATGATTCTCAATTAATCGAAATCGAAAATTCAGTGACCATAAAAACAAATCTTCCCACTAGATTCATTCACCAAATCACCGGGCGCGCTCTCCAGCTGTCGAGTTCCATCAAATCAACAACCATCGCCACGCCAGCAGAATCGATTCGATATTTTTCCTCCTGGCAGGACCCACCCCGTAGCAAAAGGATGGCCGTCACCTCCCTCGGGACCCATCCATTCGTAGATTATCGTGACTGTTCGACGCCAGCAGCCCAGCATCGAGGCACAATCATAGCCCATCAATTCCCCCAAAATGGACCGAAGCAAACCGGACAGTGATACTGGTGGAATCAGCCGCAGTTCAGAAAATCCACACACTTCAGAGCACCGCACCGCAAGTACCCCGGAGACATGCGGCAGACCGGCTGAACGGCGCGCCTCGTCGGATTTGGGGCCGGGCCACTCCTTAATGACCTCATCATTCGACGATGGCCATCAAGAGGATTTGGCATGAGTGCTTCACGCTTGCTGTCTATTTTCATTCAGGCAGGGAACGAGGGGAAGTTGAAAGAGTGGTTTGGAAGTCCTTGAACACGCGTTGCTAAAGTCCCAAAGGGGGTAGCAGCCGGAATTTATTGCATTTTTGTTTGAGTGGATCCAGTCGATGATGATGGTTAGAATCCGATGATGGAGAACGGATTGGGGGGGTTAGAACTTTATTCAATGTTCCAATTTCATCGCTCAAATCACTATCTGGGGATCCATATCTCTAATATCGCTCATATGAAGTTGCTGGCAAGTTTTTAAACAAAATGTGTCAGCTTTAATTCAACAGAAAAGCTTGGAGCTAAGGAGAGAAAAAACTTGCCAAACTGTCAAACGGCAAACACTTTACGACCTTATTCGCCCCACGAACAATTCGGTTATTTATCCCGAGAATCGTGATTTGAATAACTAATGGACCACATCACTGTCTTGTGGCGCCCCCGCAACTTTGATGCTGATAATGATTACACATCACACCACGGGAAAAGACACCGGGAAAAAAGCATGGAAATAAAAGAAACCTGGTGTCGATGGCCGCAAGATCTCACTGTTTGCTTGCTTGCTGAATGGTGGAAACGCACACCGGAAACGTGAAAATGGCGGCGGCAGCAGCGTCGAGATTGCGTGACCGTCATTCACTTTGGCCCCTGGGATTCACCTCCCACCAACGACCGAAGAAGAATCACAGAATCAGAGAGATGAAGTTGTTTCCGCAGCCTTTATGGTTCTGCAAATTTCCTTAGCGCCCCGCTTGAGGTCGAATTTTGACTAAGGTGGAAGAAATCTTTTTACTCTTTTTTGGGAAAACCATTTC